>NC_092820.1:131947452-132247452 GCF_023375885.2 Dermacentor andersoni
CTCAGGCCCACGACGCGTGAGCGGGGCTGCACTCGTCCACAAAGGCGGGCCAAGTCACGTGCCTACGCGACCCCCCGAAACTTCAAAAAAGCTCGCTCGAGCCGAAGGCCGTGCGACGCCTCTACAGAGATCAGGGAGTCAAGCGGATGGGCAGCCGCTCGTGTAGAACGGACCCTTTTGTCTCTCGAGGACCACGCAAGTCTGCGGATGGACAATGGGCGCTCGGCCCAGGCGCCGAGTAAAACCTGAAACTGGTGGGCAGCGGCGACGGATCTGCGGTGCTTTGCTAATGCTGCGCGCTGAAGCGCAAATTCGTGCCAGCGAGCTTGTGCACGCAGTCTTCCAGTTGGGTGCAGTAAACGAGAGAAGCACAATCGCTGAGGCGTGTACTACAGCCATATAAAATATAAGTGCGAACAGATGTCTTTAGAAACATAAAATAAACTGACAAGAACATGTACAGTCGGCATTAATACATTGTATACGGCCCCGGGGATCACAAAAAGAAAAGAAAAGAAACTTGATATTTCTGCACTTTGGTATACGGTTTTCTAACTGTTATACTACTGTAAGGAAACAACATCGTCGTATACGGTTTGACAGGCTACGGTCACAAATGATCCAAATCTTTGGCGCAGACAGAACGTAGATGATATTCAGGTCTGGCGTTTTGTCCTTTCTTTCAGAAGAGCCACGAGGCGTTCACGCACCTTGCCATTCTGAGGATGCAGGTAACCTGTCCAGTTACCTGGGCACAACCTTTTCGCACTGTGCGTGTCTGGAAAACGAAGCACAGGCTCTTTCAGACCCCATGTGCTTTAAACTGTGACACCCCTTCACGACCGCTAATCCAACTATGACGAAACATGTAAAATGAGTTTCTGAATCGGCAAGCTAACATGCGCGTGATGCCATACGTACATATAATTTCAACCGCAAAAATGTTGACAGCAGGCGATCCAAGAAAAAGAGGAAAAGAAAGAGGCAGCATTTGGCAACAAATGCCTAATTTGCTTTATAGAAAGGATGAACTTTCTTTTTCTAATTTCACATCCGCCTTGGTCAATCAGTGGGTATCTACCATACTTAGAGGGAAACCAAAGCAAAGCATCCAGGGGCACTCGAAGAAAACGGGATACCTCGACGGAGGGCCACCTCCCTGTAGGCCTACACATATATAACTATTTTCAGGATTTTCAGGTCCTGAAAACTCTTCTCGTCGGCTGTGCCCGTTTATTATAGGATATGAAGGCCCGTTGTTTTATATAGCTTTGCGGAACTCTGACAATGCCTCTCGCAGAGTGGTGAAGCGTCCGTCAAACAAAAAGTCTGGGCCAGTTGGATACAAGCTATGGGCTGCATGACTGACCCACTTCTCGCTTTATCAAGCATAAATTTGGCTCCAGTTGCATACCACATTAACAATACATCTAGCTCTTTGAACGCTCCAGAAATAAGCAGACGCGAACGTAACATCGTCATTGACCGTTGGAGATGGGCGGAAACCAAGTTCGGCGGCCCACGTTGCGCCATCGCATTGCAGTTATAGCTGTTCCAGGATATTTGTAGCAATGGAAGAGAGGAGAAAATGAAGGGAGTAGGTAGGGATGTTAGCCAGAAATGTCTCTATTTGGCTAGCCTACGCTGGAGGAAGATAAAAGCGGAATAGAAGGATGAGACAGAAGGGGGAAGATAAAACCTGCCAAATTTGAGAACGCACGCGCGTGGCCGGCCCTGTTAAGTCAAAGGCGTTCCCAGAGGATAGTCGTCTTCGATAAGCACAAAAGTGACTTCACTGCCTCGTGAAGTCACAAGGCCCACGGGAGGTGGGGATGGCGTTCCAATAGCGCCTCCATGGGCAGCGGCTGGTCGTGCAGTCGTCGCGGTGTATTACAGAGTGTTTGTCTTTGTGAATTAAATTGAAGATAGCGACAGAATACATGCTCGATGTTCTATTCGCTGCCGCGGACATCGCATGCACCACTGTAAGTGATTTGAATAGGTGCAGTGTCAGCCTTGTGGAATCTATAGTGTAGAATCAACCTTTCTAGCTACTGTATGGATTTCATAGATTATGAAAATGCATGTGATTCAGTGGAGATACCAGCACTCACAGAACCATTGCTTAATCAAGGAGTACAGGAGGCATACGTGAATATATTGGGAAATATCTACAAAGATGCCATAGCTACCTTTATTTTCCACAAGAAAACTAGAAGGTTATCTTGATAGGAACATTTTGTTGTTACGAAGTGTTGATGATCATGATGCGGGAATTGCCGTGCTCCACCGGCACGACGGAATTAAATGGCTTAAGAAGAAAAGGGGAAAGAGGAGCCACGCAAGGAGACCCAATCTGTTCAATGGAAGAGGTATTCAAGCTATTAGACTGGGAAGGCTTAGGAGTGAGGATCAACGGCGAATATCTCAACAAGCTTCGGTTTGCAGAATATATTGTTCTGTTCAGCCACACTATGGATCAACTGCAAGAAATCATTGAGTACTCTAACCAAGAAAATGTAAAAGTAGGGTTGAAGATTAATACGCAGAACACAAAGTTCATATTCAATAACCTGACAAGGGAACAAGAATCCTGGATTGGCAGTCAGCTTCTATTGTGCAGGAGTACACTTATCTGGGTCACTTGCTCACAGGGGATCCTGATCATGAAAAGCGAACTGACAGAAGAAAACAAAACCAAAAAAAAAGGTTGGAGTGCATGCGGCAGGCATTACCAAATCCTGACTTGATTATGACCACTGTTGTTGAAAATAAAGTGTACAATCATTGCGTTCGACAGGGGATAATATATATGGCAGGAACATGGACGTTAACAAGCTTTAGAGGAAGTTAAGGACTGCGCAAAGAGTGATGGAAAGAAAAATGTTAGGCCTAACATTAAGAGACAGGGAAAGAGCAGTGTGGATAGGAGAGAAAACTGCGATAGCCGATGTTCTAGTTGACAATAGTAGAAAAAACAATGGAGCAGGGCAGGCCACATGATAAATGGGGCAAATAACCGCTGGACCATTAGAGTTACAGAATGCGTGCCAAGGAAATGAAAACGCAGTCGAGGACGGCAGAAAATTTGCTGGGATGATGAAATTAGAGAATTTGTGGGCGCAAGTTGGAATAAACTAGCACAAGATAGCGGTAATTGGAGATCGCCGGGAGAGGCAGTGAACATAAAAGTAGGCTGATAATGATGAAGCCTTCGCGAAGGCAACTCCCAAACACAGCTCGTATGCAACTAGCGATGTCTCATGTCGGTGAAGTCCAGGTGGAGATCGGAAATGCGGCCAGGGGTTTAGTTTAACGAGTTCGGTGCGCCTTAAGAGCGTTCCACTCTGCTAACGAGCTTGTGTGTGCCATGTGGCGAAGCTGCCTTGCAGCGTCTGTCCTGTAATATGGAATTGGAATTCCGTGGTTTTCTTCATTCATAGCAATGGAACACATTGACGTTACTGCTATGCCTATTGACCGAGGCTTAATCAGCCAGATTACTAATGCAGGAAGTGGCAGTTAGCTTCATCGTTATCGCAATCATGATCGTGACAGTACATTCATTGCAGGATGATTGCCTTTCACGGCGATCTCCTATTGCCTCTGTGTTGCGTGAGCCAAGACCATATTGAAGGCTTTCAATTATATTAGTGTGATCACACTGACTAAGCCGCTTGCGCCTTCGCTGTATCTTCTGCCTATCGCTCCCGGCTCCCTTGGCTCTATTGCTGTTACTCTAGGACACCACAGGTTATCAGCTCTATGCATCATATCTTCTGTACCGATTCCATTTCATCCTCTCAATATCAAGTAGAACATCATCGAGTGTGCTGTATAATATAATCTCTCATAGTAGAGTCTGCTGTCTAATCTATTCTTCCGTCTTCATAATACTGTTCTCGGCTCTTCGTGTGGTACTACAACGACGAGGCAGACGACGAAAATGGTATGGGAATTCCCGCATTCCACAGGACTGGACTGGTGGCTTGGGTAAACGGAGGTCATCGACTTCTTCCCTTCTTCTAATCCTCATTGATCGCTACACTTTCCCTTCCCTTCCGTCCTTTTTCCCAGTGCAGAGCATCAATCCAGACAGGCATCCAGCTCAGGCCGAGCTCTCGGCCTTTCCTATGAGTAAAATTTCTCTCTCAGCTGTCCTTCTGTCTCTCAGAGGCACGTATGCCATATTATGCTTCCTGCCTCGTCGCGCGTTCCCGGGTGGATTTCCAAGTTTCTCGGTCATTCATGCCAGCTTAGGTGCAAAAACTTAGTTTACAACTAACGGTAGGTTGGCTGGTTCCACGAATCCCAGGAAAGAATTAAGCCTTAATTATGCGCAGACCTCCTTCCCTCGTGCGGCTAAAATCTGCCCATTAAGCATAGATTCAATGGTGCGCAGGATGTGCATCTCCTTAAAGTGGTACTTAAGTTGTCTGGCATAATCAGCCATGCATGCACTGAAAACAACCACGTTGGAACCCGAGAGCCAGATGCATGACACTCGCGCTTGTTGTTTTCTTTCGGATTCGCCACCCGTTTGCGTTCTTAGAACGGTGCCACTCTTAGAGACCAAAACCGTTGCGGATGGCGAGCTTCCCCTGCGATGCGCAAGATATATGGACAGCTTACGCAGAAGCGTAGGTAACCAGAGGCCAAGCAGCCGCCTCACCGCGCACATGTCGCTCAACGGCATATAAGCGCGTTCTCGGGGCGAACGCAAACACGGGCACTGCCAGCGGTGAAGGCATTCCCGATGCCGTGTGGGAGATACACAGTGTTTACGTCGTCTAGCATGCATATGTAGCCGAGACCTGGTGGCCACGTCGCCCGAGGGTACGTTTCTGCGGCATGTCCGAGGTTAGTGGCTCGCGGGGCCACTAACCAGTTCGCTGGGCACGCCAGCGCACCGGGCCGGCTGCCCCGGGGTGTGTGAACCCCGAGCGAGAAGGCCATGTGGCGTTCGTTTAAGTGATATTTATCTGTGTGTAAATAGTAAAAGTGGGCGGACACAGTGTGTATTGTTGATGGTCCCGCCTACTTTAAAATAAAACTGACTGTTATAAAGTGAGCGAGGAGAAATAAAATAAACATACCGTGCTAGTTCGCAAGGATATTAAAGAGAGTGTGTGGAGTCCATAAAGTGGAAGTGAACGAGCCGATAATCGGCCGCCGCTAGTAAATGTATGCGACTTTGTGCTAATAAATAGATGTGTTTCTAAGTTAGCATCCCTGAGTGCAAAGTGTCACTAAACGGCGGCGAGGACTCCCTGAAGAATCGTCTGCCTGGAAGAGACCTGCAGGAGAAAAAAGCTTAACTGTGGTCACAGCGGCGGTCGACGGGCGGGAAGCGAAGAACATCGCGAACAATCGTAGCAGTATGAGGTGGAAGCGCTCCAACGACGTGGTCGAACATGGTCAACTGAGAACTCAGGCGGTGGCGACGGAACAAAGATTCCTGGCAGTGAACCAAATTCCGGACGACCAGAACTCCGTGAACTTGAGAGCGGAGCCCTCGGGCTCACGGGTTGGTGGCGCTGACGACAGCACCCTGACGGCAGCACTTCATCGGGGGCGAGTCCGAGGCCATGAGTTACTGGATAGAAGGCGGACTGTAAAGAAAGCGGCGCTCGAGCTCCTTGGGGTGGTGGGCCCAACGAAGCGGGTGGGGTACCCGGAGCTGAGAGCGATGACGCGAAGTCCGGTGCCACCAATTGGTGGGTGAAGTAAAACCAGACAGACGTTGGTGCGTGGTGTCCACGAACTATATTTTATGCCGAGCCCGTTCAATCAGACGGGAGCGGGACCGAGCACTGCTGGCCTTCGATTTCGCTATCGCCAATTCCGCTACTACTCGCGCACCGTCAGCATTCTGGGCGTGTCACCGTCGTCTTTTGTGATGGTATCACTGTGGCACGAAGTGTTGCGCTACAAACCTAATTAGGGAGAGCAATTTTACTACTAATTGGCACCGCAGACGCAGAATATGCGTTATTACCATACTACGAAGTATACTAACCAAGTGGGAGCGAGCCGTAACGCTGACTGGCACAGGTAACATTTTTACCAGCTCGGAATAAAGGAAGAACACAGAATGTATCCCGAAAAAAAACACACTACGATGTAAAGGCACACCAATGCCCCACGTATAAATTGGATCGCTAACGCTCCTGCAATGTCAGTAATCTACGGGAAATAAATGAAAGACGTGACAGCTCTAACCTTGATGCACACTAAGGATTTGTGCGAAATAATGTTAGACTGATATTATGTTAATGTTAGACTATAATGTTAGACTATATTTGTGTTCATTGTTTTTAAATACGTTAATCATTAGGAGAGAAAATGAAAGTCAAAGTTTCATGCTGCCAATATTTCTTGAACATTGCGTAGCTCAATCTTTTACTGCTTTAGAATAGAGTGCTTTCAATTTCTCCCAATAGAATTTTAAGTCTAGGCTAGCGCAGACGCCGTCGAAATCCCTGACATCCCGGCGAACTGGGGCGGAGACTTCAAGATGGTGTCGCCACCCTTGGGTTTTTTTTTTTTCAATGCGCCCCTTCTCGTTATCAAGTCTCATACGGTAAGAGTGCCTTCTTTTTTGTATTGCTGAAGTGCAATCACTAATACATTTTAAACTTCTGCTCCTTTTTTTTCTCTTTAGTGCCCTTATAGAGAGACGCTAATGAGCGACACCAAAGTCAGCTTAGTCCAGGCGAGGTATTGCTTCAAGACTGGATTTTCGTTTCCATTTGGCGGACGAAGGTTGATAATTAGCGTAGAAAATGAAGCACCAAGTTTTTTTTTCTTTTTCTTCCTGAACTTCGCGGCCGAAACTGAAAATTATCAGCGCACATTGGGAGCCGAAACATTACGGCCCTTAGAATCTAAAAAAAAGAATGTCAAATTTTAGAGCAGTTTGGAACCGTACAGCCACTAAAAACCTAAGACACTATCTCGTTTGTACAAAATATAGTAATCGGAATATATGTACATGGCTGCGCGCGCAGGAGTGGAAATATTTTGCCTTTTCCTGAGATGCCGCGGCCCTTAGACTTTTTCAGGCCTACCGTGCGTCAGTATGACGCGTGGACGCAATTGGTCTAGTTGTTCCATGTTACCGTCAATTACGGAGCACACCGCGAGAAGGACCGGAAATTTCCGGCGCTTGTCTTCGTCGTTGCCCGTCCTTGACCCGGTGAGCCCGGTAATTCACTGGACGTTAGGGCCCTTGTTTTTTATTGAGCAAAATGTTCTAAAAACTACTAGGTTGAGACTTTAGTTCGTGTACAACGATTCCTTACTTTTTCTTGCTTATGATAAACGGCGCACAGTATAAGTTTGGTTACCGGAAAGCCGGTTATTCCGAAACTGGAGCTAGAAAAAAGAAGAACACACGACGTGAGAATATTAAAACCAGAAAATCTTAAAATAGTCAAAAATTTGTAGAATCCCTTAGAGGCAAACAAACTCACACTACATACTAAGAGCATAGCATAAAGTTGCGAACCTGCGCGTACCGTGCGTAATGCTGACTCGACAAGCATGAGCAGTATATTTTACGATCAGTACTTACAGCATAGAGCATAAAAAATTACTCAGGGTTTCTTTTTTTTTTTTTTTTGCCCTGATGTCCTTGTGCCGCGAAACAGCCATCACCGTCATAATCATCATCACCACCACCACCACCGATACACAGTTTGTATATACGAGACTCGAGTAGTACCAAGACTTCCCGCCGGTCTTCCGTGTTTGTGCCTCTTTCGCGGCTTATCAGGGCTCACATACATATCTCACAGTAACCTTGATGATTATGGCCATCCGGGCAAGTAATATGCGAAACTAGCTTCGCATCACTCTTTAGCGTCCCATAAGCGCGCCGTCGCAAACAGAAAAAAAAAACACTTGCTCAAAAGGGCCTGCAGTTCGAGCTGGCACAGCCGCCGCCACATGCCGCCACTCCGGTTAATTTGTCCCCACCCACCACTTTTAACTTCACTTGTCACTTTCGCATGCCAAATATTAAAAAAAAATGATTTGCCAGGAGACTATAGTAGGGTAAAACATTGGGCCAATTGGTTTTGCATCGTTGTGTGCATATGCATATTCTTTGTGCATATGTTTTGGTTCACGCTGCTATAACCTTATGATGCCAGAACAACACGTCAGCATCCAAAAAACAGCCCAGGCTACCGATTTTTCACACACACACACACACACACACACACACACACACACACACACACACACACACACACACACACACACACACACACACACACACACACACACACACACGCACACGCACACGCACACGCACACACGCACGCACGTACACGCGCACACACGCACACGCACACACACACGCACGCACGCACACGCACACACGCACACTGTGGTTCACTTCCTTATGCAAAAATGAGCCGATACGTTCGCTGTTTTTGCCGTGCACTTTACCACAAGAATCGCAGCCCACTTCCACTGAATAGCCGTTCAGGCAACACCACGTGGCTCACGTTCCCAACCAAATAAGGCCAGCGTCGCCAGATTATCACGCCGTTTACCATACGCCGATTTCTCCGACACAAAAACCCGTAATCTGGCTGGCAAGAGATTCACCTCAAAAGAAATACACGCGTCCACGTGGCACCCCCAACATCAAGCACTGCGCGACTGCGTCACGCAGACAGCCAGCGGAGGCTGTGTTTTGCCAATCAAGGTCACTGCTCGTGCACTGGCGACGTCACGCTGTGACGTCGCCGGCGAGGTTTAACGTGCCCCAGGAGAGGTCTATCCTAGTTGTTGACTGCAAGCGAGTAAAACGGACGCCTTGAACGCATCATGGTCTCAGAGACAGCATGCGCATACGCACGTAGCGCAATTCGAATCCTTTGTAGCCGCGAGAAGCGCTTATTTCGTCATTACCGTGGCAACCGTGGATGCGCGAAGGCGAGCTTTCTGGTTCCTTTCTTTCATTCTCCGCACATCCGGCGCCGCCGCGGAAGCGCAGGACGCGAGCGCCGTCTCGTGGTGCTGCAAGAAACCAGCAGCGCGCGCGCTCAGCTGTGATTGTTTGGCCTATTCGGCAAATGAAACAGCCACGCCGCTGCGCCCTCGGTCACGAAACCCGGTGAAGTTCGCCAAGCTCCGCTTTTAAAAGTCCCAGGCCTGCTCAGCAGACGCAGGACATCAGTCACAGGGTAAGCTGGAGGAGCGGCTCTAAAGCAGCCCACTGTAAACTGCTTGATGACAGTAACTACAAGTATTGAGTACAAACAGAAAGTTGTGCTTTAATCTGGACGCATCTATTGAAAAACAGTCAAGTGTAATTTATGATTCTGAAAGTAGGTCGCGATAGACTGCAGCGGGGCACTACAGGTGCATTCTTTATATATACGTCGGCTGGTTGCAGCCGCGCTCGTACCTCTACGATTCGCTTCTGCAGCGCTTCGTATGTTGTGAGGAGCCACCATAGCGCATACTGAAAAGCAAACACAAGTATCAAGACTACGTTGCGCACATATGCCAGATTCCTTGACAATTCGCACGATACGATACAGCTGCTGGATGTGGTGACACCTGCTGGCATATAACGCAACTGCAATGCAAAGTTTGCAGGTATAGACGCTACGCGGCGCGTATCTCACAGCCCGTTACTCATCGCGCGCTAGGACGCCTGTATAGCGCATGTTTCCGCAGCACCTAGCAAGCGCTGGCGCGGCACAGTGATAGAGTATACCCGACCCCGCGAAGAGAGCCTGGCTTTGATCCCGGCGATAACTGGGTATTTTTTCTCATTCCTGGCGATAGCTGCCACAGACACCGTTGGTTGCGAAGGTGGCGGACATCACCAACTAAAGCGGCTATTGGATTGAGCCCATTACAGCTTACGCCGTAAAATCTGCATTAGTGTAATTACGGGAGCTCGCGGAACTCGCACCTTCACGTACCCTCGAAGTCCCTGCAGCGCTGATATAGCGCGACGTTATGTAGAAGATTAAAAAAAAACATTCGCAGAAGATGGTAAGCTAAATCAATACCAGTAGAGTCAGGTAAGGTTATAGTATAAGGTCATAACGGTGTCCTATATGTACATGTAATGACGTAACGAAAAGAAACGAACCGAGGTTATAATGGCTCGCATGAACAAAGTGAAAACAAGGCCATGGTATCCAAAAACCCTAGTTACAAAAGTATCCGGAGTATGGCGTGCGAAAAAGAAGCAAAATACTGTCGCTGTCAATGCATTCACGCCCAAATGAAACAAAGCGATAAAAGGATCACCGAATTCCTGAAACAAATTCCAGATTCACTGGCGAAGTCGCGGAAAACGTTAAGATTGTCGCGACTTCAGTGTTTACAAAAAAAAAAAAAAAAGAGGGGTCGCTTGTGCTGTACTTTCGTATTTCCTTCCTTGTTTCCTTTTTTCTTATATCATCGTCCTTTTCATCATCATCATCATCATCATCATCATCATTATCATCCAACTCGTTTTTATTTGCAGCTGTCTCTCTTCAGTCTAAGGCTTCTTTTTGCAATACCCCCTTTCTTCGTTTCATGTCTCCCGGCGCGTTTCCCAATTTGTTCACTACCCCCCTCCTGTCTCGCTCCTTTTTCTTTCATCCCTCCTTCATTCCGTTATACTTGTTCGCCTCGTAACCCGCCCTTCTTCACGCTTCTCCAGGGGGCGCACCGGCTGACGCGCCGCTGCCTTTCGCTGTGTCAGCGGTGCGAGCAATCAACCAGCGCACCGATTAATTGCACTCTGCCGGCAACCGCAGCAATCTTCTCGCCACTACTCGCTTCTCTCCCGGCAAGCATATGAATCTTCCTTGTGCGCCTGAGTGCCGCCCGAGTTTGTGTTCGGTGTTGGTGTCCCCTATTTGCGTCGTTGTTCTTGTTCCGTGTCACTGAGACGCCGCGTTTCCGCGAGGCTGACTAGTGAAACAAGTTCCGCTAATTGCGCGCTCCGAAGCGGCGTAATTACTTTACGGTGTTGAACAAATCAGCTTTTTCCTGATTTTCGTTTTGGTAAGTTTTACAATGGTGATTGACTATATAAAAGTAATGTGCGGTGTACTTTGTTCTGCAGGTATGCGTTGCTCGATCACACAGAGTCCGGCCGGCTCGCTTCTCCGCGCAATGTTTGGCTTTGCGACGCTAACCTTGAGAGAATGCAGAGCGATAAAGAAGGGACAAAAGAAAAAAAAAACGCACGATAACTGAAGCATAGAAGTAACATCAAAGGCTTTCTTGGGAGGAAATGTTGAAATTGGAGAAAGCATGCGTGCCGCACTAGCAGAGAGAAAAGAAAAAAAGAATCCCAAGTATATGCGCCCAGGTAATCTAATTCCCAAGTGAAAGTGTAGACAGGGCGCTACGGAAAACGGGCTCGGACTTCGAGTTTCCACATGAAGGATGAAGTAATTAGGCGATCTACTGCTTGTGCCACAGACGCATGCACATTAAAATGACAAGAGGTAGTAATTAGAGAACTAATTGTGAAAGTAAGACTAATTAAAGTTTAAACCGAAAGCGTTAGACGACCCGAATCCTAATATAGGACTTGAAGTGCAGCCTCCGAGGAGTTCTTAACCGGTTCCATAGCGGCAAAAAGCTTACGCTGCTAAGACACGCAACTAAATCACGCAGCGTAATGAACTCTGGCCAGTTCCAGCCCGTCCGCCCTTTTTAATTTTTCATGGGATGCCCTCTGGCGCACACCGATGGAAACGTTTTGGAAGGGTGTCGGATGTGCCGTGGCTTTCACGTGGAGAATTGTGCGCGTGAACCGATGTTGAGCGTGCGTCGGTCGCGCGTTTCCGGGGTCACGAGTAATTATTAATGGCTCCTCGAGGCCAGCATGTCGTTCCTCGAAGCTACTTAGCACTCGCTGTACTAGCGGGTGAGAAGCCCCGAGCGTGCCCTTGTGCCAATGGAGAGAAACCCATAAATAACAGCCCGCCGACTCCTTTGTGTCGACGCGGCTGCCGTGGAAATTGCTCTCGCGGAATTCAACACGTTGAGCCATTCCTCTGGATATTTTGCATATTCGATTCATGAAGCCCTATAGACAGCAGTTTCCATGGTTCGCTCATCGATTTATCGAGTAGCGGTGCATTTGTTTACCTCAGCAATTGCTGCTACTAGCTGCTCGTCGTTTGCTCCGAATATCGCAGAAACAACGCCGCGCTGATGCCAAATATTGACAAAACGTTGCAAAACACACATATATGCGCATATGAACCAGGCAGTTTCATTCTGAGTCGAGTCGACAAGATCGCGCCGTGGCTTTGCCAACAACCGCGACTGTGAAACCATTGTGGCTGTTATTGCTGATTTAGATAGCTGGTACTCATTCTCCGTTAGCTTCATCATATCTACAGTTGGCGCTTTCCACAAACACTCATTAGAGCGCGTGTAATTTTCTCTCGAAAACTCGGACGCCATTCTGACACCGTCGGCAACCGAGTGAGGTGGTTGTTTACGCTTCTGTACCCAAGGTAGCGTCACATGTTATCCGCTTGACGTAGGAGGTTAACAGCGCATCTAAGGAACTATAATTGATGTGTCGGCTCAACAGTACGCCCATCTACGTATAGTCGTATTCCATGCGGGGAGCGCGCCGGCGAATTGTACTGGAAGCCTTGAGGAACGGCGACGTACCGATGGTGACACAGCGCTGTGTCGCCGCCTGCAGCCGCCTGACGCGCGGATGCAGTTCAGCGCAACGCTAACGTGCGTCATGTGCGGCGCAGTTACGCAGTTATAGGCCGGCGGAAAGCGGACACGCTACACACAGGGCCCTGCGTCACCGCGAAGGCAAGTGACAGCGGCGGCGATCAGCGCGCTTTGACGAAGCCGGTGCGGGAATAAAACATATCCGATCTCACGCCAGAGACGCTAGACCAGACGGAATATAAAGGGGGCGTTATAGTCCTCACGCCAGAGGACTGTAAATGGGGTTCTATCCTGGACATTCCGCTATGTTCTTCGAGGCGTGTCGTAGGCGCGACGCTCACAAAATGGCGCTGATGGCGCCATTTTGCTTTCGTAACGTGACGCAAACTTGGACGTTTTGCCTAAGAAACTGAAATCAGGGCACCGAACGTAACGTTCTTGATAAAGCAAAAGGGTTTTCCTCCTCAGTAAAAACAAGGCACCTAGCACAAAGCGTGCGATTATTCTGTCGAAAACGCGTCTCGCTTCCGTCGCCTGCTGCGCACAAGCCGTCGTCTGCTTCATTACCTAGGATGCGTGTCCCCGGGAAACGGAATGAGTCATCGTATGTTGGCGCCAACGCGCTCTTTTTCTACCTTGAGACAACACACGCGATCTACCAGTGGTGATGAGCGAACGTTCAGGGCCGATTTACCGCTTTCTAGTGAAACACAATTGACTCAGCCCGACTTTAGGGATCAAGGCTCCCCAAGGGGAGCATATACGGTAACTCTATAGGTGCACAAACTGGTCGGCGCCACTAGGGAAATAGGATCAAAATCGAGGCAAACTTTATGTGCGCGGCTTTGGAGGGTAGAAACTGTACACTTAAACTTCGAAAGCATCTGCCGACTCATTCTTGCGCGGGTGTTTCAGCGAACACTTTCATTTCTTTAACGCGATAGTGTTAAGGAGCCCGTGTCGCCGAAAATCCGGCGTCGGCATCCCGCGTCCGGCGTCCAACATCGGACATCATTTCTGTAAAAAGATTTTCTAACCACCCATATACCAAGGCCCTCCTTGTCACGCAAGGAATTTATGGAACTAATTGAATATCTCAAGCTAAAGTATGCGCAAGAATCGTAAACTAATTCCCTTGGGTAGAAAATAAATTCTAGTCCATGAGCTGGTCTATTTGAAGAGGCGGACATCACTTGCGCAAATAATAGAAACACATAATCGAATAATTAAGAAAAATTCAATCAATAAAGTCGTTAACTAATTATCTTTTGGCACAAATTGAAGGTTGCAAATCCTAGCCGAGAAGTTCGCAAGGAGGACCCACTTGTAACGAATTCTCAGGATGACACCAGTTTGGAGGTATTAATTCCCGAACTTTGCGGAGAAATGGACTTGCGTTCTAGGTAGTTTTGTGCTTCAATGTATAAAACGACGTTTTATTAAGGATGTAGGTGGAACGACCGTGGATTTTTGCCTCAAGTTCGACGGCGCATTCCTCATAAATTGTGTCTACCGCGCAATTCTTTTTAAGCGGATAAGCCTTGCAGTTAGTTTGGGGCCATTAGTTCGAAGCCAACTCTGTTTTCCAAACTCAGATTGATGCGCAACGCTCGAACGCGCTCCTTGCGCACCCGCAGAAACAGACTGAACGCAGAACCAGTCCGAAGAAAGCTAAAGTCTGCGTAATTTGGGAAGCGAAACCTTGACATTGCGCCTTAATTTATTTAAGAAAAATGAAGGAACGTGTGCACTTCGATGCAGTTTTCCTTCTCGTCAATTCAGTTGTCTCCAACCAGGCAAATATCTGCCGAATGTTAACGTTTGAAACAAATAGTGCAGGAAATTTACAAAATTCCCAAATTTAACAGGAATGGACAAACAGTTCTGTAAACTCTGCCTCCTGCATTGTTTCCAGGCGTCGAAAATGGTCTCAAGGTTAGAGGTGACGCGAAATTGGCATTGTTTGTGTCAGCTCTGGGAGGTCCACTCCGCAAATTCCTGACATAATTCATAGCGGTGCATAATGAATAAATTATGCCCGCTCTAAATGTTTAAATAGATGATATGTATTTAATCTTACTTTTTTATTACAAATGTGTAAACTCTTTCTTTAACGTTTATCAAATTTGTAGCAACGTTTGTAAAAAGAAACGTTGGCGTCAAAAAAGGACCTCTCCCAAATAGTCGGAAAAGATTCAAGCTTTCTTCTTTTCAAGTAACAATCTGATCAAAATTGTTTGAATGAATACTGAGCAAAATTATTTTTTACTGTATCTGTATAGGCGTATGAGCTTGCGGGATGAACATTCAACTGAGGCCACTTGTTTAGCAAGCTATAAAAAGCAGACACGCTCTTTCAAACAGTACCTCCATTCGACGTAAGGTCCGGTGGCATTTCCGTTTATTCCACTTGACATATGCACGCGCAAAAGCCCCTACGGCTAACGTCCCGTGGTGGGCTTTTGAGCTGATAGAAGAAGCATTGGATTCGGATAAGCTTGTTGATGTTGGTCCTCGAAGAGTGAACAGAAAATTCGCCTTTTTCTTCAGAAGGAGCGCGTCTGTTTTCGCACTGCGATGCTTCTGACCTTCGCGCGACGTAAATTTAGGCGGGACAACTTTGTTCTTAAACTTTGAACCAGTTGAAGAGACAACTGAGATGGCAGAGTGACCTTCTTGAGAAAAGGCAGCCAGAAAAGCGGGAGGAAAGTCGCCTCTCGAGGACTCAAATACCGAGACACTCGAAAGACCCGTTCGCAATCTCTTCTCGAAGGACCTCTTCACTTGCTGCGATGGGATGACACCCATGACAAAACAGGGACCAGGTTTGGAGAACCTTGTCTTGCAATGTCGAAACGCGGAAGCAATCTGTATGTTTTTTTTTTATTGCGTAAGCCAGGCTCTTCTGCGTTCTGTTTACTGCATTATACTGTTACACACTGGACAACAAAAAACAAAAAACAAACAACAAGAAAAGGAAAGGTACTGGCACGCATGTGCACAATACATGTGACATATGTTGCGCCCACGTGTGCCAGTTTGCTTTATTTGTCCGTTGTGGAACATTACAGCGCAGTAAACAGAACGATGGCAAATTAACTATCCCCAGTCGAAGCAATGTTGAAGTCTTACCTCCGTTTTCAGGAAATAGCTTTAAAAAAAAAGTTAAGCGTCAGTTTTTTAACTTTCCTGCAACATCAAATATCAGCAAGCTTCGAAGTAAGCTGGCCAGATTTCCCTTGTCCGTTGTAATGTATATCTTCCTTTTTCCGATTCAGGTAGTATCCACAATATTTGGTTGGACGACGGAGATATATCCAGTGGAATAGGCTTGATTCACAAGTATTCATCAATTCTTAACTCAGATTACTTTTTTGATCAACCGCTTATTCATAAATTGTCAACGCACTTTATTTCTTTTTTAGCAACTGCTTGAGGTTCATTTAACATATCATCATCATGAGCCCATTTTATGCCCACTGCAGGACGAAGGCCTCTCCCTGCGATCTCCAATTACTCCTGCCCTGCGCCAACCGATTCCAACTTGCGCCTGCAAATTTCCTAATTTCATCGTCACACCTAGTCGTCTGCCGTCTTCGACTGCGGCTTCCCTTCGCTTGGCGCCTATTCTGTAACCTTAATGGTCCACCGGTTATCTAACCTTCGCATTACATGTCCTGGTCAGCATTTTTTTTTTTTGCTTAATGTCAACTAGAATATCGGAACGCTGGTATATAACACAACAATCAAGTTTGTCCCCCATGACAACACGATATCTTGTTAAAAGTTGTATTTCTTCTTTTTCATGCTGTTATCTTTCTGGCACGAATAACAGCTGCTATATAATTACCTACTGATGTATCATCCTGCACCTTCGTGCTTTGTTGTAGCACTTATCTCATTTCTTGCATAATTTTATTAGCACTGTTTGCAACATACGAATGAAGCTTTTTACCAGTGCATGTCCCCTCCACTCCCGCTATTATAATACCCTCCCATGAGGGGTTTTAAGAGGATTCAGAATAAATCAATCAACAATAAACTGGGCAAGCAAGTTCGGTTTTATCAAAAAAATGCCTAGCTTCAAATTACAAGGAAAATAATTGGCATATGATCCTCTTAGTTGACATTCCACATTTATAGGGAAAAGACATTGCCACAAAGATAAAGTTCCCTGAATTCATGACGCTCATTTTATGCTACTAAGGCTTGCTTTTCTTTCTTTCATTTTTATTTTTTTGCGGCGTTCATCATTGTGCATCGCTCAATATTTATAGTGTTCAGCTAATAAGCAGGTTCTATTAGCTGCAGTGCTGCTTCCCACTTTACAGCTGCGAAATTCCCACAATATTCGAGTACATCAATATGCGTGAACCTGAAAAAAAAAAAAGACAAGAAACTGCTGCTCAGAAATCACCTTGCATCCCTTTACTCATAGCATCTCTCATAGAGAAGCTAAACGCCTTGAGACGTTGAACACCTGAACGAAACTGGGGCCGAATGCCGAAAGCTTTTCATTCGTAAGTACTCTTTGACATATTAGCTCGCCGCCTTTGCTGATTTGATATCCAGCATCACGAATGGCTATTTTTTCTTACGAAATATTACAAATGCAAGGACATTTGTGAATACAAGTACTGACTTGCAGTGCTCTTAGAACGCACCATTTATCAATACTGTACACAGAAATACGAAGGTGCTCGGCGTATTTCGGCATTTGTCTTTGGCACCTATGAATTGGAGTGGCGGAATTTGCATCTTCGACTACGGCCAAATATACGGAGTAACTACGATTGTTCGGGACTGCCGAATTTGAAGGTCGCAACAGTATTTGCTGTCTATTAGCTTGAGTCAAAAGACAAACAAATCATAAGACACACGGGCTGTGTTTTCTTTTCTCCGTAGTTGAGGATATCTGTGATGTGGACTTATTTATTCTACAAGGCTTACTTCAGGGACCGCAAGTATTGCGTAACTGCCACAAACACAGTTACGCAACACAGTGCGTTAATGTATAGGCTCGTGTTTGACGCAGCCCAGTTTTCATTTACTACCTGTTTTTTTTTTTTTTCAGTTTAAGCTGATGGTGTTGGTGCGTGTCTCAGCAAAGTAAGCCCATGCAAATGCGGCGGTCTGGACACTGCTACGTTCTTGCTACCAAAGATGCGCATTCAAGAAATAATTTTCAGTGTAAGAGCCTTTTACTTACGGCTTTTTAAAAGTTAATATTTTTTTTTTACTGACCTCCACACTGCCACCATTTGCTGCCGGATTGCGTGGCCAGAAAACTTGCAATGTTATCACGTTTATAATATTCAGCTGGTATAGGTGGCGCTAAAATTACGAAATCATTCATCATTCGCGCGAAAAGACAGCAGTATGTACGCTCGCTACAAGATTTTGATGTCGCGGCGGCGCTAATCCTCTGGCGTCGCCAGTGAAAGAAGCCAGAAACAAGGTCCTTCAGCCTCACACTTCTTGTTGTCTTCCTCGATCCCGAGTTAGTACGTTTCGTTTCGCTGAAGCCGGTAAGCGGTAGTCAAATCTCGACTGTCGACACTACATCTTGTAATTTCCGCCTTCAATGGCGCTGAGAGACGTTGGAATGTTTGCCTGGACCAGTACACTGCTTACTTATTTCTTCAATTCATTCATCATTCCTATTACTCTACCTCCAGCAGACTGGCATCATAAAAGAAAATATATTTCCCAATTTCAGCAGTGCCGCCCGTCATTGTGACGTTTGTTGACTGCTGCTCGGCCTTTATGCTGTGAGAATTAGGGATGATCAACTAGCTTAAGCGAAATCAACCTTCAGGCCGAAAACGCTATCCACGCCATGACTATGATCGCAAGGAGACCCGTGAATATGTTTAGCGTGACTGTCCTTTGTTACAGTGTTCAAAGACGATCATTCGCCACTGCGATAGCTCGCGTTCATGGCAGATCATTGTCGGAATCAACCATATCGGAATGCCAATCTCACAAGCGATCGCAGAAAAATACGTTGCTACAATTATCGGGGAAAACAAACTTTAATAAATTGGTTTAGCCTAAATCGGTATATACCGTGATCCTGTAATGCTATGATCGTGTGCCGTGATGACGACCGCGTGTGATCATGTGTCTGTGATCTCGTTCTCAATGTTTTCCTTATTTTTGTCTACCCCTCTCTCCCTTGCCTCCAGGTTCAAGCAATTACACCGTATTTTCTGTGCTGGTTAGCCTCTACCTTTCTCCTTTCTTTTGCATTACTCTTTCTCTCTTCTAAATATTTGATTCAGATGTAACTGCATAACTGAAGAGCTTCGTTACTTGACTCCTTCAGTTCACTAGTTACGCTCTACAGGATCCATTCCCACGCCACAGAGGTGGGCGCCTTTCCCAGAGCTCACCGTGAGATTGGGGCCGCAAGGTTGACCACTTGTCAAAAAAAGCGGATGCATTTTTTTTTATCTCACACGTAACGAGACCAGTCTGCCGACACCTTGACATTCCTTCAGCCATTGTCCTGTCGTCGAGCCCGCAACAATAACGGGCGGCGGTGAACGCGTCCTTCGACGCGAAGATCGGCGACATAAGCTACCCAAGGATACGCTTTTGAACGCGCTTCAATGAAGTCGTGGTTGCGGGAGGAGCGTACCAGCGCAGACGCCAATCTTTGGTAGCTCGCTTCGTTCTAGTTCATTTGAAATGTGTTAATGCAATAATGTACTGCTACAAAAAAGAAAGAAAGCTCGACAGAGGTATGCCAATCCGGGGAGCTCATACATCAGCGACAATCAAGTGCATGAGAGAGTTTTTGCCCCCTACGAAGCCCTAGGGGTCCGTTCTAGCGCCGCCGGAATTCTGTGCAAGCCTTTTCGAACGCTTCGCTACGTACGAGGTGATTTCCTTCGTTATACCCGAGCCCTTTCCAAGTACTTCCCTGTATCCGAGCTTCGTGCTTCTATAGTCTGCGTTATAGCCTATGAAAGTTCCTGTGCTCTGCGCTGGCTCTATCGAGGCCTGGGTCTGCCTGCGCATTCCAGTGGCCCCGTAACGATGCTCCACTGGCTTGCTCTTTGCTTCACGCTCGATATTGACCTGACTGTCAGCTTTCCCTGCTGCAGCACTACAAACTCTTATAGCTCTGTTCCGACGTACAACCGTCAAAACACGATGTCAGACAAAAAAAAAAAAGAAAAAACGGATTACTGGCTAAAATAAACCGGCCCAAATGTGGTGTACTTGACTTGCGCGAGGTAACTTTTAGTTTATAATCACTAATAATTACGTTTCAAAAGTAATTCAGAGCTCCGACGCAGGTTGCGCTGCTGGCGGTTTGATTGACATTCGATGCGACCACGTTAAAGCCCACTGGCTTTGTCTGCACGAAAACTGGTTGCAGAACACCCTTTCACTGCTTCGCTGTAAAATAAAGTACTAAACCAGAAACGAAAAAGGTGGAGAGCGCAGCAGTGACGAAGCGAATTTCTAAAGCTGTTTGTTAATCGCTAGGATGAATGTTTCACATAACAATAAAACATTCGCAAAGAACCATTACATAAAAAAATATAAAAGCTTATTTTATACCAACGTAAATTGCCGCTACTCGAACGCTTTCTAACTTAACCTGTATAATGGCGCCGGCAACCATGTGCGCTTCTAAACAAAAATTCTTTCAGCGATTTTGAAAGACATTCAAAAAGGAACAAACAGCCAGTACCCTCGTAAAGATATAAATTTCTCTTATCTCAAATCTCCGATAAATGAAGACTTTGCCTGCAGTTACGTCAGACGCATATATTAAAACCTGCTCATATGCGTCAGCAGTGTTCCTTATTAGCCGCGTTTTCATAAATTCGACAGTACATAGGGCCTCGCGCATCTCATACACCCGGTTAACTTCGGTATGGTCAATGAAATGGGCAATTTCGCACGAATGCCCAAGCACGGAATGCGATAGCGAGATACTGCGTTGTGCCCAAGTTGCTTCGACAGTGTTCCAACAATACGATAGGGCGACCTGTTGACTCGGAGAAAAACAAAACAAAACAAGGCAACCTGTTGATACGCAGCAAATACCGGGCATATAACAGCGCGCTTATCGTGATCTGGAGCGCCGCTATTCTGGGTGGCCCACGTGACTTGAGCCAAACTTTAAAGAATATGCAAGTGCCACGTAGCTGGACCGAACCAAGGTAATGTTGTTTGCCGTCGCTCGTAAATACTCAGATTATTTTTTCAATATCCGCCTAACTAGACAATTAGCCGTAATTATTTAATCAACTTTTAATTATTATGGTTAGATTAGAAGTGTCAACGAGAAAATTGTAGAGCGACGGGAAAAACTCCCGATACATCTTTCTGTTGCTCAATTACACGCTACGTAAAGGCATTTTTCCGAGCCTGAAAGAAGCCCGCGAATACACGCAAAAGCGCCGCGCCATTGGCCGCTCGTGAGACTTTGCATGTATTCGCGGGCTTCTTTCCCGCTCGGCAAAACAATTTCATGAATTGCGTATTGAGCACGTATTATACAGGATGTTTCAGCGAACACTTCCAAAAATTTTTAAGGTTGCCTGTGGCAGATATCACAATTCTAGCTTATGAGCCGGTCTACTCGAAGCGGCGGGCACTACTTGCACAAAAAAAGAAATGAAATGCAAAATCGACTAATTCACGAGAATTCACTAATGAACTTTTTAGATAATTATCTTATGACCCGTATTGCAATTAACAAATCCTAGCAGCGGACTTCGCAAGGGGGATCCACTTGGAACAAATTCTCAGGACGACACCAGTTTCGAGATATAAATTCCTGAATACTGCGGGAACTTATATATATATATATATATATATATATATATATATATATATATATATATATATATATATATATATATATATATATATATATATATATATATATATATATATATAAGGATAAACAATGCAGCAAGAAAGAATGCCCCGCTAAGTGGCAATATAGCAAGAGCACGTGTATTTAATTCTTACCGGTGTGCTCTATACAATTCAAGCAGCAAGAAATAGATGCCATGTTATTGTAGCTTCATGCAGTGCAGTGACACTTCCCTTCGGTGGTGCACTTCAGGGTCATGGCGCACATTGCAAAGGCAAGTGCCGGACACACAGGTGCAGAAAAGCAAAGCTGGAATTTGTCAAGTCCACCCAGACAGCAGCAACGGTAAAACGGCACAGTGACCCTTTTGCAGCCCTCCGCCATGACCACGTGGCTAGTGACATCGCAACGCGATAGTCTCTCTTCTCTCTGTATATATACATACACATCTCTTTGTTCCCAATCAAATTGAGGCCCACAGGTGCGCTTCTGTAGTTAGCTGCCTTCTGACCCCTAGCCAATGCTAACCTTCCAAGTATCGCGAGGCCCGGGACAATCTCGCGAAGCGTATCTGTGTCGGGCTACTGCAGCTCATTTAAAGGGACAGTCGACCGTTAAAACTGTTCGTAACCGTTGCTTCGATATATTGCGGGTACATCCCGGCGCCGACCTTTGCGCAGCACCTCAGGGTCGAGCCACACATTTCGCTTCGACCGCCGCGAGGGGAGGGGGGGGGGGACGCTAATAACCCACCGCGGCCAAATTGCGAACCCACCGACTCCCTCTGTCGCTTCAAACGCCCCACGCGTGTTTTTTTTTTTTTTTTTCCGCGGCCCTCCTAGTTATTCTGCTGCCGCTTCTTGTTTTCATTCTCTCGCGAGCTCATTCGGCGTGCGTGCCGGGCGCGGGTTGGGTGGCCAGTGAAGGGGAATGGACCGCAAGTGACAAGAGATGCCCGTACAACGACGTCAGGCGTCTCCTGTGCGTGCAGTAGAAGGCAAACTCGCATTGCTGCCGGCCAGGCGCTCGCTCGCGCGAGAGGCTATAAACCGGCCGAAGGTGAAAGTTGGTTGGACACATCGGCCTTGTGCCCAATGAGAGTCGGCCTGTATAAGGCACAGGTGCGTGGCGCGCGCGCACGAGGCAACGTAGGAGAACGCCGTAACGCATACGGCAGCGGTGCGTTCGAAGCTATAATGCCACGGGTCGTGCGTGTATGGGAGACCTCGGCGCCGACTGAATATTTAATTTGCCCCCGCGCAGCGTCGCACTTGACTCTAGACGGCCCCGCAAACGCGTTGCGTGACCTGTGTGGCCGCCGCGATACGATTATGAGACCCCGCAAGCCGATTTTGTGGGTCGTACGACCACGTCTCGACGTCGGCTACGAATGAAGGTGGGGCACTGGCAAAAAACTTGTTTCTTCACTTTCCTCGAGTACGTGAGAAACCTGCGAGTTGAGCCGATTGATACTGAGTGACGCGTGTAATTGACGGAGAATACACTGTCTCACTGTTTCACTAAATGAATCATAATTGATGCAGTCTCAATAGCCAAGTACTAATCAAATGCTTTTATTTTCAATATATGCTGGTAGGAAACAGGCAACGGATATCTTTTAAACATGGAACCACATGAAACAGCTGAGCCTTCCTAATGTAGCGGAAAGCGCGAAGGTATGGGACATACATTGAAATTTGGTAGATAGATAGATAGATAGATAGATAGATAGATAGATAGATAGATAGATAGATAGATAGATAGATAGATAGATAGATAGATAGATAGATAGCAATAATAATCTAGACGTTTCTTCAGACCAGCAACCCACTTCCGTCCAGAGAATGTGAATCGTCTGCTACAGTTCTGGAAATGGGGCAGCAGACGGGACACGGAGGGGTTCTCACATGAAAATAGGAACCGCGATGTTTTCCTAGGTGGCAGAAGCTCGAGCGGTACCTTCGCCGTATTGCGCTCGCCTTGCACTGCCGGTGCATGCAGGAAGGAAAGTGCAGCGACGGCACGCTGTAGAAGACGCAAGCGCTGCATGTCTGTGAGAAGCCGAGAGGGGAAGAGGGACAGCTATCGTCTTTGCCAATGCCTCCGCCCCATTGTCAGAGTAAACGCCACACGCAACAGCCGCGTCACATCAGGGAGGACCTTTGCGCCGAACCTGACTCTCTTGCATGCGTAATCATGCGAACGAGAATTAAACTTCCGTGTCGGTTATCTCGGAGCACAGGCACGCTAGAATTCTTTCAACTGATACCGGGCAGAAAAACGACTGCCTCTAACTTTTCAGTACAAACATACCCACTTACTGCAGACAATAAAAATTTAATCATTCAATTTTAGTTGATTAGGCTGCCGACAACGATAGTTATCATCCCACTTTGTGACCCCCTGGCCACATCACTTATTTGCACAGAAGGTGTTCGCGTACCTGCGAGTGCCTAAATTAAACAAAAAACTATAAAGCTTAATCTGAACCCTCTGTACATTGAAGCTTTGTGAATTCGGACCCAGGAGATTATAATTCGCAGGAAACAGGAAACCTGAGCGACGCTGTTGAAAAATCGGTCAAACTACAGCTGTATCGATCAGCTGTTGTTTTTTCCGAAAGTGAAATGCCTCCGCAATACCGTGTGGACCTTCGCCGACAATTGACGTGGCCGAACGCGGGTTCATAAGCGCCGCCACTTGCGAAACAGCGCTCGTTACGACACCTGCGTAAACAGTGGGCCCGCTATGGTCAGCTCCCAGAACGCAGAGAAATAACGAATTCTAATGAATCGACAGGAGCGGAGGCAATCGGATGGCAAAGGAAGAAGACCGGATAGCTGGGGAGAAGCAACACTTTTGTAAACACAACTATAGGACAGCGCGGAAAGACAAACTTCCGCAAGGGAATACATCAATAAAGATAGGTCACTCTGCCATGTGCTGTCGAGCAGCGCTAGGTCTGTTTCCAAAAAATGCGGCACCAGCCAGCCCAAGGCGCAACTCACTTGCAGAAGTAGTAGTCGATAAAGGCACGGAAACATCAAAAGCAAAGAAAAAAAAATTACTAAAGAAAGAAACGATGAACTGAAAAAAAAAAAAACGAGTTCGTTGCTAGCGCCCCTTCCGCGATGCATCGAGCATTCCCAGAAGCCTCACCTCCGCAGAGCGGAATTGCCCCGAGTGCAGATAAGAGAGGACGATATAAAGGTAAGAGGCAACACTCAGACAGATACGAAGCGCTGGCACGCGCTGGGTTGACGGGCAAGAGAATGTATTGGGAAACTCGTCCTGTAAGGAACAACCTATGGAGTTCACAATCATTGATCCGCTCCTTGCCACCGCCCCCCTCTTCCCATTCTTTCGCCCACGCTGTGCATTCCTTACTCTTTCCGCTTCGCGACTCCCGACCTTCCAAAAACTCTCCCTGACTAGCCATACACGGTGTCGCAGAAAACGGGGCGTATGTAAGGGCACAGCATGATGCGTACAAACAATGTAAATGAATGTGCGGGACGGAGTAATATATATATACATATATATACCGCAGGCAGCAGCGTGTCCGCAGAACCGGCTGTCTGGCCGCGAATTAGGCCAATGACAGCCTTCTGTTTGCCTCTCTATCTGCGTAATTTATTACCTCGCATGCTGTCCATGCAGACCGGCGAATGGTATAGGGCCGGCAGGATAAGATCACCTTCGAGTGTCTTGAATACGAGTGTCTTGAATCGAATTGATTTATGTGGTTTTACGTGCCAAAACCATGGTTTGATTATGAGGCACGCAGTAGTGCGGGACTCCGTAATCATTTTGATCGCCAGGGGATCTTTAACGTGCCCCCAATGCACGGGATACCATGAGTGTCTTGCCTAAATATGTTAGACGTTTATGGATGGAGCGCCATTAGCTAGACAAGAAACAAGGAGTTAAACATCAGAGAGAGACAGAGGGAGAGAGGTAAGGAAGGGAGGTTAACCAAAGGCGAGTTTCCGGTTTGCTACGCTGCGCCGGCGTGGGGGATATAGGGGTTGGGAAGAGGGCAGAGAGAGATAGAGAGAGAGAAAGTAAAAACAAAGAAAAAAATTAACAGTAACAGGTAACAGAAAAGGCGTTCCTATCATAGAGATTAACACAGGCCGGTCAGTTGCAAGAAGCGCACGTCATTCTCGTGCGATCTTAAGTCGCGTCGATGTTGCAAAATTCACTTTTCCGACAGAGGGTGGCTGCCGAACTGGTTCAGCACGACGGAAAGCGATTGTTTCTGCACACTGTACTGCGGGCACTGGCAAAGAACGTGACGAATTGTTTCCGCGTCGCGAAATCGCCACATGCTGCGGTGTCGGCCATCACTATGCGGACCGCGTATGCTTTGTATGCAGTAACCGTTTGCTTTAGTGAACGGTGTATTAAACGCTGCGCAACGAATTATGAATGTTGCGACATTGCGTATATAATCCGATGCAATGACTAAATTCATGCAATGATTACGTTTATTCACCGCTAAGGACGCAACTTTGATCTCACGTACTAGTTCTATAATAATGCACTACTTCGTTAACAATGAATGCCGAAATGGAAACGCGAAATAAGGCGAACGGACCCTGTGAGACGTCTGCGCGATGTATGATGCTTCTTAAGGGAAGAATGGTGATGACGGGTGTAAGCACCAAGAGGTACGACATATAAGTGAATTATTGTACCGCTTCTACGCGCGCATTTGTTTCACAGTGATGCGTAACCCTTTTTGAAGGATGAGCACATGTCGAATGGACAAATCAACGAAAACGAAACCACGCAAACCAATGTGGCAGTTTAATGTTTCACTGTATTTCACTAAGAGGATCGTGCAATCTATAAGTACGACAAGGTGATTTAATTTTTGCAAAGTGTATATTGTGATATCCTGTTTAATTGCGCATAACACAAGTTCGCTCTCTGCCATTACACTGAAGTCACCATACAACGCTGTTATAAAACCGTTTGCTGGAGCTTGCAGCGGGCGCATATATAAGGTTTGCTTATGCATACATCGTTAGCCCACGTTGGCCCAATGGAATTCAACAGCCTCTCTAAAAACCAGCGCCTTTGTTCCCTGCATACCGGTTTGAAGCTCCGCCTTACACATGCACTGCCACGACGGGAGGTGGCTCCTTTGTCGCGTATGGCTTGGAGTGGCTTTTACCAGTGCATACTCCTACCTCATCCGAATGAGCACAAGTCCAGATTGTGAAGTATGTGGGCACAAAGAGACCATAGCGCACATTCTGTGTGGCTATCGTCGTCTCGATGCACAAAGTCCTAAGAATCACGCTCGACATCATTGACAGCCGTCCCTTTACGGAAGCCACAATTTCTTGAACTCTGGTCCCAGCCGACGTCGGCAGGCACTGCTTGTTGCTTAGTGGCTGTGTTGGGCTGCTAAGCACGAGGTCGCAGGATCAAATACCGGCCACGGCGGCCGCATTTCGATGGGGGCGAAATGCGAAACCACCCTTGTACTTGCATTTAGGTGCCCCTTAAAGAACCCAAGGTGGTCCAAATTTCCGGAGTCCTCCACTGTGGCGTGCTTAATAATCCGATCGTGGTTCTGGCACGTAAAACCCGCTAATCTTTTTAAATCGCTTCAAAGAAGTGTACTTTTCAAAACAAACGGGACTCAATGAAAGAAAATAGAATCCTTTCTGCCCTTACCCCATCCCCTATGCAGAGTAGCCAACCGGCCACTTATTAACGCCTCTGACTTTCCTCTCTTGTTTTCTCTCCTTCCTTCCACGTCATGCAAGCGCGGCGAGCGACACTGTATTGCGATTTAAAGACTAAGCTGGCGCAGATGCAATGGCACTTCTTCTGCGCCAGGTAACGTCAAATACTCCTGGCTGGCCAGAAGACCGAAGTATTGCACCGTGCACCCGCTTGTTCTGTATTTTACCCTCCAAGCAGGTTTTTTGACTACACCACTGCCTCGGCCTATCGGGAAAACTTGAAAATCGATCAGTGTAATGCGCAATAAAATGAACCTTTAAGCAAACTGTAGAAGAGCGGTGGCGACATTTCCACGGGGCTCAACGTAGTAACGCTCGTGTACTTCGATTTAGGTGCACTTTAGAGAACTCCGGGTGGTGCAGATTTGTCCAACGTTCTCAGCTACGGCGCGTGCTTCATAATAAGATCTTGGTTCCTGCACGTTACATTGAGGAACTTAATTAATTTAGGCTGCAGAAGAAAAAAAGCCTGGCACATTCGTAATACCGCGTGTCCCAACTAACATCAGCCAAGCTGTTCAACGAAAAAAAAAAGAAGAGATTAGCAAAAAAGCACGTTGCGAGATTTAATTATAAGACCTACAAGGTTTGGTCGCCAGAATTCTGACAACCAAAGGCCGTAGGTCTGAAAATGGTGCCTTGCAAGATATTTTTAAAATAATTTTTGTTTTGTCGTTGACGAGTTTGGCTAACGTTAGCTGGGACATCCAAAGATAGCACGTTAATTGAATGAGGCGAGCAGGGAAACATTGGAGAGGAAGTGCGCACGACGAACGCTGGCTTAGGGTTGGAATGTGATCGAAATTCTTTCGATTGCGTAATCGATAGCACATACAAAGCACCTTGTTTTACGTAAACGTACAAAATATTCATAAACGCAACCTTTTGGTTCGGGGCACCAGGCTGTTATCAGGGTAAGCTTTTGTTTTAAATAATTGAAAATAAGAAAGTTGCAGTATTTAACTGTTCCTCATTCATTATCCCCGATCTACGCTGTGATGTCTCACGAAGCGAGCTCGCTTGTTGTTGTCTGTGCAGATATCTGAAATTTCATACCGCAACCCAAAACTATATGCGTGAAAGCCATGTGGGTTGTATTAATCAGCAACCAACTCGCCTCTACTAATAGCTATTCACACTTCGACCTGTCAGACCTTGGACTGCGGGCCTACACCGACTTCATTACTGACTTTAATTAACGTGTGCATGTGAGTGTCTTCGAATTGCGAAACCTACTAGCGCAGGTTGACCGCTAAGCTCCCGCTTACAGGCATTCTACATTTCTGGAAACCCTTGCTGCAGAACTGTAATGAATCGCGTGTCATGGCAATGTTGAAAAATAAGGCTTGCCGTTTTTTTTTGTTGTTTTTGCACATGCGTGAGGGGGGGGGGCAATTCATGGTTCTCGCTTTTACTGTATACCACGATGCATCGGCTCGGTATCCCCAGCGCTTACATTCGGTGTAAAAGCGCCAGCGGCTATGCACTTTGAGTATCGCGTTTTAATTGCCGAGAACTGTAGGTGCCGTTGGCTACCGACCGCGCGTATCTAGTCTTTCCGCCATTTCATCTCGTGAGGCGCCGCGGTGAAAGACGATGTATAACGATGGAAAGACGCAACGCGTTTGATCAGATTTGTTTCACGCGATATTTCGGCAACGCTAAACAGAAAGAAGGAAAAACGAAATACGACGGAACTTCTTAAATTTACGCAGCTGATGGCGGCGCCTGTTGAACACGGCCCTGCCGTCACACGCCATTATATTCGTGGCGCCACCGGTTGAAGGCGCCCCCGTCCGAATTAATCCCACGTCCGGTGCCTATGGTGACACGTATGCGAACATACACTATAATATTGGCGTCGAAATACATACGAAAAAGATTAATTGTAGTACTTGGATGAGAAGTGATTCTGTTTGAATTCACAGTACTTTTCAGACGTGCGAGTGAGCTGTTATTGCGCAGCGCTATGAAATCCAAATGAATTTATAATTGCAGAGTGGTGTGACGCTTACTACCACCCACCCGGACTATATTGAATATGAATGGGACGAGCTGTTGTGAATGGATCAGATGTTCAAGTTTAATGAAGGCGCCATGTTTATATCTCAAACATACCAACAAATTGTTATACTACCGCCCAGCGCTTGTCCTGTCTCCTCTTTTTTTCTTCTCATTTTTCTCGTGCTCTCATGTTGCCGCGAATCAGTATAGCCAACAGGATCTGGCTCAGACAATTGTAGATTATTAGTCCTACTAAGGTGGACCGAACGGTCTCCGTTCCGCCAAATCGCACAACGAGTCCGCGGTGTTCGTCATGTCTTCCCGAACAGCCTTCTCTCTTCACGGTGCGAAATGCGCGTCCTCAATAACGCAGCAAGTTACTCGCTCGAACGCTTCGTAAGTACATACAGGCAACGGTCGATCGTCAAAGGGGTCAGCACGACTAGTTTGTTTTTACGAACAAAAAACTGCTTTTCCATTTCAGCTTTGTGCACACGCCCGCTCATTACTATCATTCGTCGCCTTTTTTTTCTCATTACTTCTTGATTACGGTTGCGCCAAGCGAAACGCTCAATACACGCTTGCGTGCTTATACGCGCATGTAGGCCACCGTTCATTTAGCGCGCGGTAATTCTCATTCGGCGTTGATTGTGGGGCTCGCGGTATGACGAGGAACTCGCCGCACATTGCGAGACCACGCAATCGGTCACCCTGTAATCGGCCGTTGATTACGGCCTCTACAGCAGCCACTGCCCGCGGGAAAGCCAGCGACCGTCAGTTAGTCGAACGGCAGCATGCCTTGCGGTGGCGGCAATGTTTCAACACTTCGCTGATTGGCACTGATTGGCGCTGATTGGAAGATTGCGCCTTCCGGCGGTTGTTTTTCTGTCGTCTCTACAGCGCGTTTGTCTCGCTGAAGTACGGGTCCCCGCAGAAGATAATGAGCGGGATTTACTTTTTGCGACTTGTCTCTTGGAACGGTTGACAGAGAAAATGAGTCGTTTTGTTGTGGCGGCACTTTAGCATTTTAATTTTCTCGCGTGCTCCGCTTCTCTCTTAGCTCCATGAAAGCTCCAGAATTCTCTCTTCTGGAACGTTGCTTAAAGGGGTTGTGACACGATATGTCTGACTATTCATTTCTTGCGTTAAATGAAGCTAGTAGACCTCTAAACCCCAGAAAAGAAATATAGTGACCAGCCTCAGAGCTCCGCAAACAATTTAATATATATTTTATCAAGCCAGTTTTGGATTCAGTACAGCATAGCAATGTCGCGATACATTATGCGCTCACGTGAGAGCAGGTCATTGCGACGTTTTGACTCTCGCTCCGGCTCGCTCGGTGGGAGGGCCGATGCTGCGACAACGAGTAGCCGCATGCGAGCCGACTGAACCAGCAGGAGAGAGTGTAAAATCTTTGAACTCTCCAAAATGTCACTTCGCTCGCGGACAAATCGCCGTCCTTGGACACTGTGGATGCAAGAGGCGTGCGACCTGATACGGACAAAGTTCATGACGTTAAGAACTTTGCTATTCCGAACTCCACAAATGTCATTCGTAGTTTCGTAGGGCTGTGCCCCTACTTCTGGCGATTTATAAAGGATTTTGAGACCATTGCACGTCCGCATACCGGCCTCTTGAAGAAAGACGTCCCGTTTTCTTGAGGTCCTGGTGATGCCTCGCCTTTTTCGCATCTCACTGCTCTCTTTACCATGCCTCCAATCTTGGCCCACTTCGACCCGTCTACCTCAACGGAAGTTCGAACGTATGCCAGTGGTCACGGCATAGGAGCAGTGGTAGCGCAACGCCAGCGTCGACATGATCGCGTTATAACTTATGGCAGACGACTTCTATCATTTCCCGAGCGCAATTACTCAATCACAGAGCGCGAGTGTCTCGCTCCTATGTGGACAGTTGCGAATTTTCGTCCATACTTCTACAGTCGGCCGTTCTGTGTGGTTACTGAGCCTCACGCTCTCTGCTGGCTATTATCGCTCTAGGAAAGCACGGAACGACTCGCTCGCGGGGGTCTACGCCTGCAAGAATATACCTTCGCCGTCATATATAAGACGGGGCGCTTTCACCAGGATGCAAATTACTTGTCCCTCTACCCCATGGAAGAACCGGTGGATGCGGACGCCCTCACTTCCGTTTTATCTGTGTCACAGTTGCTTCAAATCGGCAAAGAGGAACGATCAATCCTTCATTACGTGTGCTAATCGACCAGCTAGAGTCAGCGCCTGGGGACGCGTCTCTTCGGATGTTTCTCGTCAAGGAGGGGGCAAATACCAACGTAATTTTTATCCCCACGGCCCTGAACTTCTGTTTGTCATCCCATCCCACCTGCGTTCGACTGTCCTCCACCAACTTCACGACGCTCCCTTGGCTGCGAACTTGGGCGTTTCGCCCACATACAACCACGTACGCCGCGGATTCTTTTGGCCAAGTCTCACTCGCTCCGTGCGGCATTACGTTGCCGCTTGTGGCCTTCTGTCAGCGCCGAGCGAAGCCTTCCGCGCTTCCAGCTGGATGTCTCCAGCCAATCGACTGCCCGTGGGAAACCTTTTCCCAAGTTGGTCTGGAACTTCTTGGGCCGTTTTCTCTCTTGGGCTCCGGAAATAAATGGGTTGCCGTCTCTCCCATTACGCTACGCTGTAGGCCATCACAAGAGCCCTCCGGACAAGTTGCGCCACAGACGTCGCTGACTTTTTACTCTATGACATCATTTTAGTGCACGGTACTCTGCGCGAATTACTAAAGGACCGTGGCCATAGCTTTCGTCTCGGCAGTCGTCGAAGACATCCTCCGCTCCTGCTCGACAAAGCACAAATTCAGCACGTCATACCACCTACAGACGAACGGCCTCCCGGAGAGCTTCAACCGGACCATCACCGATATGCTTTCGAAGTACGTTGCGGCAGACCACCGCGACTGCGATCTTCATTTACCATATGTAGCGTTCGAGCATAATTCTTCGCGTCACGACACCTCCGGCTATTGACCATTCTATCGCCGATACGGTCGAGAACCCGCGTTGTCCCTGGACACCTCTCTGCCCTCGCTCGCACTTTCTGCCACTGAATACGCCCGCGACGCGATCCCACGCGCCCACCACGCACGGCAGCTCGACCGTACCCGTCTATAGGCTTCACAGGAGAATCAGAGAGGCGACATGCACTTTTCTGTGGGGTCTCTGGTGCTTCTCTGGTCCCCCTTCCGCCTTGTAAGGCTTTCCGAAAAGCTGCTACTGCGTTACACTGGTCCATAAAGTGTGGTGCGACAGGTTACCGATGTCACATATGAAATCATCCCTGCCGACCCCTCAGCGTCGTCGTCAGCTGCAAGTAACAATAGTTCACGTAGCGAGACCAAAGCCCTGCCACAGGCCTCTAACTGCGGATGTGTTGGTCCTACTGCCGGGGGTGATGATAAGGAACAGCCGCTACAGTGTGGGTGCGTTGAAGAGGAGGAAGACGAGGTGTTCGCGATTGCTACAGGGGTCACCATGTTGGCCATCATTGGCTACGTGTAAATGTATTGCAAACGGCTTTGTGCATCAGCTATACGTAACATAGCTTAAAAATGTAGTTTATCAGTTGCAAGTACTCTAGTGCATCTCTTTCGTTGGCCTTTACGCCCACGCGCAATGCTATTCGATGTCGCTGTGTTGGCCCTTTGGGATGTCAACAATACATCTCCGACATCGAGCTTCGTTTAGTCTCTGCAATACCCTCATCACACAAGCCACAGTAATCTTTAATGTTATCGCTGCGACAGAATTACCTGTCTGCTGCAGCTGTCGTTGTCAATTTCAACGCGATCATCTTTGCTTATCCCGAGTTTTTGTTAAAATGAGCCCACCCTGCACTTTGGTCCTTTATTGAACGACTGTCTCCGGAGAAGCGCCACAAAGCGTTCAAAACCGTTCGTGGTGGGCTCGATCTGGAACAGTGTCTCATAATGTTTTCCTTCAGTGAGAAGCGATCGTCCGGCTCGTATGGAGCGGTCAAGAACGCCTTCCTTTATTTCTTGCCGATTCTAGTATCGTCAGTCAGAAAGGACACGTCTGATTGTTTCCACACAGCAACAAATGTATTAAGCACGGTTCTCCGACATTCCCGCGCGGAATGGATAGGCATTCGGGAACGTGACGTCGAAAGAAATTATGGGGTTTTACGTGCCAAAACCACTTTCTGATTATGAGGCACGCCGTAGTGGAGGACTCCGGAAATTTAGACCACCTGGGGATCTTTAACGTGCGCCTAAATCTAGGTACACGGGTAACGTGACGTCGAGTCGCAGGTGGCACAGAGGAGGAGACACGTTGCAGGCAATGCGTGAGAGATTGTAAACGACGTCATACACTCCCTAGTGTTTGTGGGCGCGTCCTCTTGCCTTTTATTTCTTTCCCTTTCTCCTACCGCTGTCATTCAGCACCATTAACCATCCCCCAGCAAAATGCCGCCAGTCACATAATAAAATGGCTACCCTGGGTCTGTCTTACTTCGTTCTTATCTTTTCTTGCAAACGATTATTGGGAACGATCTCCAGGTTCCCGCGCACGTCGAGCCGGGTAATGTGGTTTAGTTTAATATGGTTTAAGCAAACAGTCGATTTGTTCGTGCTTGTCTCCCTTTCTTTCTATCTCCCCCTTCCACTCTGCTTCTCTTTCTATCCCCCTTAACCCTTCCCCCTGCGCAGGGTAGCCAACCGGAACTATCTCTGGTTAACCTCCCTGCCTTTCTCTGCATTATTTTCTCTCTCTCTCTCTCGATGAGGATATAAACTAAGGTTTCTTCTCGGAAAAACACGCCTATTTATCAGTCGACAGAGATGAAAAGGAAACTAAATTATTACGCAAGCGCGCTCCAAACCCCCCAAAAAGTTTAAGAAGATTGCAAAATTTGATCGTGACACGGCTATACTCATAAAAAACAGAAAAACCCCAAGAACTCCGAAAGCGTAATATTTATAGAAACAACTTCTGATTCAGCGTGGACAATGATAGTGCTGAATTTGCAGTGAAAAACGACTTATCGATATATGCTATTTCACTTGTGTGAAGGTTTATTGAGGGTCTGACTGACACGTGTGGAACCATTTTCTTCAATGTAGAAAGCCTCTACAACCTCTCTTGTTGTCCTATCTTGGTGCCGGAAAAGGACCGCTGAGCCTTTCGGAACGGGTTCACATCTGCACTGTCGGCAGTGTACTGCAAGTTACGAATATGGCGACCCTTTGAGAGAGCTGTTGGGGCTCCCTAAGTCATTCTAAGTCTTTTTCACTAAGCATAGCCTCGTCGCAATGAAATTTTAGAAACTTGTGGACCTTTTTGGGGGATTTGGAACGCGCTTGCGCAGTAATATATTATGATATTGATCTGTGTCGACTGATAAATAGGCGTGTTATTATGAGAATAAACTGAAGTTTGAAGCAGCGCTCGTCCTGCGTACTCCTTCCTTCTTGTCTACTCATTTCTTGCGGTTTAAATCATGTATGAATAAACATAGGAGCACATTCAAGGTGATTATGCGAATAGGCAAAAAAAAGAAAAAGCCCACTTGATAAGCTACGGTGCCGTACTATACAGTTTATATCCGCTTCCTCAACACTGCTTTAAGCTCTAAGTGCGCGTTAAGTTAAAAATGTGGCACAATTACGCATAAATCACGCTAGGAGTTACGTGGTTAAGGGACGGGAACGTATCAAGCGGGGCAGCAGCTGTAGCATACAAACCGCCTCCTTATACGAGAGCAGGCGCGTTTTAACTGCGAGCTAAGCATTACCGCAGGACTCTCGAGACGTGCGTCACCTTCACTCGCGCTATCTTGTTAATACTATACGCGATACGTGCTTAACTTGCGGAGCACAGAACTGCGGAGAAAGTGGTGCGCCTTGCAGAGTTCAAGCTAAGGGCAAAATAACGATAGAAGCTGGAAAAGAAAAGAAGAGAAAGGAAGAAAAAAATATTGGAAAGAAAGAACAGGAAGAAAGAATGAAAGATAGAAAGAAAAGTAAGGTCACGGGCATGAGAAGAGTTAAGCCACATGTTTTCTCGAGTAAACAAGATTCCTCTCGACAGTCCTTCCATTACTGCGAGCACACTAAGCACCCTCTATGTGCAGTCGACGGAGAGGAAAATGGGCAAACCTTCGCCCTGATTTATTTTACTATCCTGTTTACTGTCTTGTTTACAAGTAGATGAGAAATTTGTCAAGGCTGAAACGGGGACGTCTTGCACTCTAACCGCAACATTTTCTGCCGTAAGCAACCTCCTCGAAACTCGCTCGCTTTGTTGGCTGCAACGGAGAAGTGTGTTTGTGAGAAGTCCAACCAAGGTTAAGTACTAACGCAGCTCTGTTCCTTGTTAATTAATACTAATTGCTTCCACTTTACGGTCTGAATAAAACTAAATTCGCGCATTCGGCATTGCACTTCGCCCTTCTGCTCGCCCATGTATGCAAGTATGTGCTTAAATGCGCTATTCTTACCGTGGTGTACAACATCCAACGTTCGCGTACCTGGTCCTTGTCGTATCAAGGAAACAAAATGCGTGCTTACATTCTTGAGATACCTAAAGTGTCATAAAATTTTTAACAATGCATGAAGAACACAGTAGCAAGCTTCGTTGCTTGCGGCCAAGGAAAATGCGACTGTTTTAATAACGGCGGTCACCGGAAAATATGAAATCTTTCAAGCGAAGAATTTTGCAGGTCAACCTGCCCGTTTTCCGGACACTTATTCTCGAAAATTACGGTAAAGCTGACATCTGTTTAGAGCCACTATACCAATTGTTTATTGCTATAGGTATTCTTAGAGCACTAAGCGAAAGAAACTGAAACAAAGACGTTTACAAATGTAAACGAATAGCTTATGCCGGTTGCCCACAAGAAATGCCGAGATCATCAAAGATGGTTGTCAATGTAAAAGAATAGGATATGAGGATTACCTGAAAAAAGAACGCCGCAACAATACAAGATGGTTGCGAATCTAGACAAATAACTTAATCCAGACTGTAGGAAATGAAATGCCGAAGCCATTAAAGGTGATTGCCAACGGAAATAAACACACTCAAACGCCTTTATAACGAAGTGTTCGGGACCTTCAAAATCGTTCGGTATACATGTCACATCACTGTAAAGGTCACGCGCCGTACTGTTCGCACTAGAGCAGGCTAAGTACGTACGTTAAATTAAAGGAAACCTTTATCTAAGATCAATTCAAGAGAAACATGTTTGAATAAATCGCTCATCTGTTTTTGCAGAATTCGCGCGACAGAGTGTGAATTTATTTCTCGGGCTTCACGTGCCAAAACCACGATTTGATTATGAGGCACGTCGTATTGGAGGATTGCGGATCAATTCGGACCACCAGGGCATTCTTTAGCGTGTTCCCTATGCACGGGACACGGGCGTTTTTGCATTTCGCCCCCTTCGAAACGTAGCCGCCACGGCCGGGATTTGATCCCGCGACCTCGTGCTTAGCAGCGCATCACCATAACCTACTAAGCAACCGCGGCGGGTCTGACAGAATGCGCGACTGCTTCGAACTTCAGTGCATTGAGGTTCACAGCAGAACGAGTTTTATGACATCAACAAGACTTATCATCACATCAGAAGGATGCGCAAGCGTTACTGCGCTTCATGCGATCCACCAGCCTGTGTGACCGCCTCAAATAGGAACCCCTCTCTATGTAACCTTATGTAACCCTATGTAATCATATGTAACTTCTTACACAAGAGACAACAGGGGCTAGAGCTACTGTAAATAAATGTTTTCTCTCTCTCAAAGACACTCTCACTCAAAATTCGTTCTATCTTCCAAGTGTGCCCTCAACAGGTGTAAATTAGCAATTTAGGAATTGTGTCTATTGTCTAAAACTACGATATGGAAATACTACAATGATCCTTCTGCGTTCTTTAAAGATCTAGGTGGTTTTTGTTTGATTTATCTTTTTTTTTTTTACTCTCAGTATACTGAAAGGTCACATGAGAGTTTTCCGTGTACCGTTGCACCATGCCGGTTGAGTATATTGCTGTTTGTTATCAGGGTGATGGGGCTGTAGAAACTACCCTCTAAGCCGCATTTTTTTCATCTCACAGAACTCCGTATGTTCCATGTTCGTTTCTTATGTGCTGTGGCTGAGTAAACTCAAACTCACTCGAACTGTAGCCCTCATTGCCTTAAATTAACGTGAAACTTTTCTCTCTTGATTTCATTATTTGTCACTCCACATAGTTCGACATGTTACGAAATGCATGCAGTCGCGGTAACCTCACACACCCGTTTGCGAGGATGCTTCCCGCAAGGCTTCATAGAAAAGCTTAACGCTTACATGCCATCGTTTGCCCTTCAGCAGGCCACATTAGAACGTTTACATGAGGTGCATAGAGGCCGCGTACATGTTTACATCGATGGTTCAGTCACATCTGCAAGCGCAGCTGCCGCAGTGGTGATACCAAGAAGATCCGTCAAGATACAGCTAAAGACGTCACATGCATCATCAACGACAGCTGCTGAACTGGTAGCCCTGTGTGCGGCTCTTCATTTCATCAAGGAGGAACCATCCCACGCATGGTCAATCTTCTGTGATTCCAAGGCAGCCCTACAGAGTGTACTCTCAGCACTGCGCCATGGATCACATGAGCAGCTCGTCGCAGAGATCAGAGAAGTACACCATCGGCTAGTTGACGAAGGACACGAGAGAGAGAGAGAGAGAGAGAAGGGAAGACAGAAAGGCAGGGAGGTTAACTAGACTGAGTCCAGTTTGCTACCCTACACGTGGGGAGGGGAATGGGGAGTGAAAGAGGGAGAGAGAGAACTTAGACATAGGATGTCTACAGTCTGGCACTCAAGTCTGTTTCCCTCAGGTAGCGAAAAAGCGCTCGAACTGCTTTCTGGGCCATTGAACTATGAGGCCAGGCCCCCAAGATCTTCGCTTCCGTAAATGGCCTGTCATCCAGTCTATTTAAGGCACACTGGAGAGTCTCGCGTTGATTATCGAAGCGCGAACAGTGGCACAGAAGGTGACTGATGGTCTCTTCACACTTGCACTTCGCGCACATTGGTGAATCCGCCATTCCAATACGATAGCTGTAGGAGTTGGTGAATGCTACTCCTACCCACAGCCGACACAGCAGTGTTGCGTCACGTCGCGGAAGGTTCGCTGGTAATGTAAGTTTCAGTGATGGGTCGAGGCTGTGTAAACGACACTTAGAGTTCTGAGGTGTAGAAGACGAAGGACACGATATAATATATCAGTGGTTGCCTAGTCACTGTGGCATACATGGCACTGATCGAGCAGACGCAGCTGCCCGATCTGCCCATGACAGCGTCAACTGCGTTGCCATTCCTCTTTCGAGAGCCGACGCAGCGAAAAAACTTTCCGCACTTGCGCGTGACCTGACATTAGCCCAGTGGAATTCATCCGATTTCACAAGTGCACGCCTCCATAATCTGGACTCTAATTTACAGCTCCATATTGCGCCCGAGCTTCCACGACGTGACTGCACCCTTCTTGTCCGTCTATGGCTTGGAGTAGCATTTTCAAATGACTACTCTTTCCTTATCAGAATGGCCAACAGCCCACTGTGTGACTTCTGCGGGTGCAACGAAACGATCGAGCATCTTCTTTGTCAGTGCTCTCGTTTTAACCCACAAAGAACTGTCCTCTCAGCCACCTTAGACAAACTGGACAAGCGCCCAATGACAGAAAACAAGATCCTTGGAACCTGGCCTACGCGAACATCAGCGCGATCCGCTATGAAGGCGCTGCTGCGATACTTGAAAGACACGGGACTTTCTGACAAATTGTGACAGTACACTGTGTGGCGTAGGACTGTACGGTGACACTGCGTAAGACTAGGAATGCCTTTGCGGGCTTCTTTCTTTCCCACCTATTGCATCCCCTTTCCCCTCCCCCAGTACAGGGTAGCCAACCGGAGATAATCTCTGGTTAACCTCCCTGTCTTTCCTTTGCCTTTCTCTCTCTCTCTTAACGCTTACAATTATAGTCACCATGCTTCGTTAGACGGAAAGTTATCTGCTGGTAACGGATGTACGACTACATTTTCCGACGAGTACGCAGCAAAATCAGGATAAACGTTTTGCAAGACTATCATTAGCGGCGCGCACTGCTCACCGCGAACATTTCATTTATTGTTTAGACGCAGAAGCACGGCGAACTTTTAACTTCCGAGTTAGTGCTAGTTTGACCATTAGTGTAATCCTCCTATGTAGTTTTCTACGTGAGGTTTACGATCGTATGATGATTTATTTTGCAACGATCGAGAGGGTGGCATTTGTCACCAAATGCATTCCTTGACCAATCGAACGCGCGTAAGTATTAAAATACCTTTAAGCTCTTGCAACATTCGTGGCCCATTACTGATACCCAGAAACGAAAACTACATATAGCGCAATGCATTGTTAGAAGATCTTGTTATGTCCTTAAAACACGTGTAACCAATTCAGTGTGTTATATGCAGATCACGTACTGAAGCTTATATATTGTGTGATAATTACGAAACTAAACAAAGGAACAGCCGTAAACTATGGTGGTTTGCTGGGCTAGTTGGTGCATAGTGAGGGCATGATGGTTGCAGCAGTTGAAAAGATCCGGCACGTGTAGACTCGAGGACACGAGACTAACGCTTTGCTTGCAACTAAGTTTTAACTTTGTGTAATTCCTCATCACTATACTACACCATACTGATGGGCGACTTCAATGCCAGGGTAGGCAACAAGCAGGCTGGACGGAGAAAGAGACAAAAGGGAAGGAAAGAGAGGGATGTTAGCCAGTGTAAGTACCGGCTGGCTACCCTGTGCTGGGGAAAGGGCAAAGGGAATAAAAGCAGAAAGAAGAGCGAAAAAAAACAAGAAAAATGCACGCAGTAGCGCAATGTTACGCGCGACAATAGTCAAAGACAAGTCGGTGGGCGAATATGGCACAGGTTATAGGAATAGCAGGGGAGAGTTATAAGTGGAGTTTGCAGAACGGAATAATTTGCGGATAATGAATACCTTATACCGCAAGCGGGATAACCGAAAGTGGACGTGGAGGAGCCCAAATAGCGAGACTAGAAATGACTTCAAAAAGACTTCATAGAAAAGACTTCATACTCTCGCGCTAAACCTGGCAACATACAATATGTGGACGTGCTCGGCAAGGTGCGCTGCAGTAACCATAGGATGGTAAGAACTTGAATTAGCCTAGACTTGAGGAGGGAACGGAAGAAACTGGTACGTAAGAAGCCGATCAATGAGTTAGCGGTAAGAGGGAAAATACAGGAATTCCGGATCAAGCTGTGTAGAACAGGTATTCGGGTTTAACTCAAGAAGGGGACCTTAGTGTTGAAGGAATCAACGACAATCTTATTGGCATCATTAAGGAGCGTGCAATAGAAGTCCGTGGTTAGTTCGTTAGGATGCCGGTAAGCTATCGCAGGAGACAAAAATTCTGATTAAGAAACGCCAATGTATGAAAGCCTCTAACCCTACAGCTAAAATAGAACTGGCAGAACTTTCAAAGTTAATCAACGAGCGTAAGATAGCTGACATAAGGAAGTAGAATATGGATAGAATTGAGCCTGCTCTCAGGAATGGAGGAAGCCTAAAAGTGGTGAAGAAGTAACCAGGAATAGGCAAAAACAGATGTATGCGTTAAGAGACAAAGTCGGCAATATCATTACTAATATGGATAGGACACTTCAAGTGGCTGAGGAGTTCTATAGAGATTTATACAGTACCGGTGGCACCCACGAAGGCAATGAAAGAAATTTCACATCCACACAATTGAAATTTCACATCCCACAAGTAACGCCGGAAGAAATAAGGAAAGCCTTGGGAGCTATGCAAAGGGGACAGGCAGCTGGGGAGGATCAGGTAACAGCAGATTTATTGAAGGAGGGTGGGCAGATTGTTCTAGAAAAACTGGCCACCCGGCATATGTAATGCCTCATGACCTCGAGCATACCGGTATCTTAGAAGAACGCAAACATAACCTTAATCCATAAGAAAGGGGACGCCAAAGATTTGAAAAATTATAGACCGATCAGCTTACTGTCCGTTGCCTACAAAGTATTTACTAAGGTAATCGCAAATAGAATTAGGAACACCTTAGACTTCTGTCAACCAAAGGAGCAGGCAGGATTTCGTAAGGCTACTCAACAATAGACCATATTCACACTATCAATCAGGTGATAGAGAAATGTGCGGAATATAACCAACCCTTATATATAGCTTTCATTGATTACGAGAAAGCGTTTGATTCAGTCGAAACCTCAGCAGTCATGGAGGCATTAAGGAATCAGGGTGTAGACGAGCCGTATGTAAATATACTGAAAGATATCTATAGCGGCTTCACAGCCACCGTAGTCCTCCATAATGAAAGCAACAAAATCCCAATAAAGAAAGGCGACAAGCAGGGAGATACCATCTCTCCAATGCTGTTCATAGCGTGTTTACAGGAGGTATTCACAGACCTGGATTGAGAAGAATTGGGGATAAGAGTTAATGGAGAATACCTTAGTAACTTGCGATTCACTGATGATATTGCCTTGCTTAGTAACTCCGGGGACCAATTGCAATGCATGCTCACTGACCTGGATAGGCAAAGCAGAAGGGTGGGTCTAAAAATTTATCTGCAGAAAACTGAAGTAATGTTTAACAGTCTCGGAAGACAAGAGCAGTTTACGATATGTATCGAGGCACTGGAAGTTGTAAGGCAATACATCTACTTAGGGTAGGTAGTGAGCGCAGATCCGGATCATAAGACTGAAATAATCAGAAGAATAAGATTGGGCTGGGGTGCGTTTGGCAGGCATTCTCAGGTCATGAACAGCAGGCTGCTATTATCCCTCAAGAGAAAGTGTATAACAGCTGTGTCTTACCAGTACTCACCTACGGGGCGGAAGGCTGGAGGCTTAAGAAAATGGTTCTACTTAAATTGAGGAAGACGCAACGAGCTATGGAAAGAAGAATGATGGGTGTAACGTTAAGGGGGGGATAAAGAGAGAGCAGATTGGGTGAGGGAACAAACGCGAGTTAATTACATCTTAGTTGAAATCAAGAAAAAGAAATGGTTATGGGCAGGGCATGTAATGAGGTGGAAAGATAACCGGTGGTCATTAAGGGTTACGGACTGGATTCCAAGTGAAAGGAAGCGTAGCAGGGGGCGGCAGAATGTTAGGTGGACGGATGAGATTAAGTTTGCAGGGACGAGATGGCCACAATTAGTACATGAACGGGGTAGTTGAAAAGTATGGGAGAGGGATTTGCCCTGCAGTGGGCGTAGCAAGGCTGATGATGATGAATTCCTCATCTGTTTATATACTCATCGCAGCCTTCATCGCGGCTGCTAGTATGCTTGTGACTGTTTGGAAACTCACTATGGTGCGACTCGCATTTGCCTTTTATATTTTCATGTTCATGGGTGCAACTGTGCGCTGTGTAGTTCTGGCCCTTTGACGTGGTTTCTTTGTTTTCTTACCACATGCATTTTTTATATTGTTGTTTCTGCTGAGCGAAAAGCAGTAGCCGTCACCATTATAAGGTGACTACATCTTCCTTTTATTTTCATTTCAAGAAAAAAAAATTATTGTGACACTCGCGAATTCTAGTGACACTCGTGTGCCAAAAAGAAAAGAAAACGGCAAATATGACGTGCTCAGTGTGGTATATTTGGTTTCTCGTTTAGAAATTTCCGCTCTTTATCAGTAAATTTGACATAAAGGTCACTTATGTACGATTCTGTGTCCGTATTTCTGATATGGAAAGCTTTACACTGCTCCCTTTGAAGACGATTAAGAAAACAAAAAAAAAAACTTTCTACTTGCGCTCACGTATTTTCTACTGTGTAAGCATCATATACTCTCACCATAAAAAACTAACATTTAGTAAAGTAAGAGATAGACCTGCGTTATTGACACGCGCACTTGTGTTTCGTTTTGCGGCAACCGCATTTCCGCGTCTAAAAATTGTTAAAGGTTCTCGCTCAGTGCAACTAGCGCCTTTTCTATTGGAACTTTTTCAAATTCTATCGCGGGTTCTATCTGTTTATTGTGTTTTAGCAAAGCCTTGTGTAACCAGTGTGCGTGCATGACACGAATAGCGGAGTACAGTGTACAAATTACGCGAGAACCACCGATTTCGCTGGAACGGTGAATGAGCCTTGTACAAACAGCCGGCGCGGGTGATCCGCAGACCAGTTTTACGACGATCGACGATTGCGCATGCCGCTCTGTTTGCTGGGCTTTGAGTGTATCTCGTTTATGTTTTTTTCTGGGCACAAGAGAGAGAGAGAAAGCAAGGACAGGACAGGCAGGGAGGTCAACCAGAAGAGCATCCGGTTTGCTACCCTACACTGGGGGTGGGGGAAAGGGGAATAGAAAGAGGAAAAGGGAAGAAAGTGAGAACTGAGTGCGTGTGAGCGGGACACTATGCACAGGGACACTATAAACGGTCTCTTAAGCCGGTGCACTTCACGTATTGCACTAATGCGCGATTCGCTTTTCGTGCCTGTGACGGGTGTGGCCACGGTCCGAGTATCTTTGACTCGGTGAACGGTCTTAAGTCCAGTCGGTGTAAAGTTTCCAGCAGAGAGAGGCGTTGTACATCGTAGCGGGGGCAGGCACACAATACGTGCTCGATGGTCTCCTCGCACCCATAGGAGTCGCACATCGGGCTCTCGGCCATTCTCAAACGATAGGAGTATGAGTTAGTGAACGCTACTCCCAGCCACAAGCGGTACAGCAAGGTTGCTTCGCCGCGGGAAAGGCTAGATGGCAGTTGTAGCCGTAGCGGGGGGTCCAGTTTATATAATCGGCAATTGAAAGCACTTGAACTCCAGAGATCTTGCGACTTTGTTCGCCCAATAAAGAGATAAGTTCGTGGTTTACAGTACTGCGCCTTGTTTTTTTTTTTTTTTTTTACAACAGTATGACGGAAACACCAAGCAGCGCATCTATAACTGTGGTAAACTGATGCTAGTCCGGCCGGGCCCACATATATCGCTGAATGGGAATATAGTACTTTCTCAGAACATCGAGGAAAAGAAATCAACATATTAGTAAAGCAAATTTGAAATAAAAGACTTGCGCTAACGGGAGGTAAGATGTTTGCAGGAAAGCACTTGTAAACTTGCTGCGGCCTGTGCAGTGTAGCTCTATTGAACAAAGAAATAACTAACGTATCGAAGTATCGAAAGAAGCCAATGGCAAGTATCGCATCGGATACAATTATTTCGCTAGTATATTGTTTGAGCTTCTCAAATACTGGTTGCCCCAATATCTTGTATCTTTGTCGCGATGCAACTGCAAAGTTTGTTTACCGAGACCTGTGCCTAGCGAGGTATTGCCAGAACCAACGTTACCTGATGCACCTGTTGTATGCTCACATGCGTATAAAAAGCAAGGATAGTTATAGCTAGCTAAAGTAATATTGGTGATCAGATTTACTTAACAAGCGGGAACATAAAGTGAAATTACAGGGGTTGGTCCTGAGGCTCAAGCAGAATTCCTGACGAGGCGACTGTGCGCCGACGTTACCTAAACAAAATAACCTGAGGCCAAGTTCACGAAGCTTTGCGTTCGTATGCGCTCTTTGTCGTTAGCCGACTACGTTCGCTAATAATATGACTAGGATCAGGAGTGGCTGAAACTTCCTCTTACAAAAAAAAAAAAAAAAAATTCTAGCATAAGAGGCTTTAGTGAATGGGCCCTGATTACTACTTGGGCAGATAGAATGCACCACGAACCGGTTAACTTAGCGTGGCGCAGTAACTGGCAATATTACTGTCGCGGCTGTTTCTTTCGCACGAGAGTTGAGCCCTCTTGTTTACATTTCCAAAGCACGTCTGCCAGTAAACGCAAACTATGATGGGACCCTATAGGGTTAGCGCAGGAGCAGTCAGGCATGAAAACACTGGTCTGACGTCGCAGCTCTTGCGACACCGTATAAGGGCGCAAAGAGTGAAGCAAACGACGTACCGCAAAGCATGCTTGCTAGACAAACAGAAGGACGGCGTGTGTTTCCGGAAGCGTCCGCGGAGACGTAAGGGAGAAAGAAATTCCGACGACGGCGCTTGTGTCTCGAAGAATCCAAAGGCAAAGAGACACCAAGCAAACGTGGAACAGGTATAACGGTGCAACGAAGGACAGCCGTACACGTACGGGAACCATGTCGGAGCAACGACCATGGAGGGCAATATGCAGACTCGCGATGCGACGTGACGTTAGGCATCTCAAGGGAAAAGGACCGAGCTACCCGGCTACGGTAGAAGGACATTAGAACCAGCCGAGCGAACTGCACGGCTAGGTAACGCCGGGACGAGCTAGACAAAGGAAAGCTGAAACGAGATACGGAGTTAGGGCGAAGGGCGAAACCGAGTGTTGAAGGAGAAATAAAAACGAAGCTCTTTTGGTCTTTCGTATAGCGAGACAGTGTCTGTTTAAATTTCTTCTTGCCCAAAGAAAGTTCGAAAGGCAGTGGAGGAAATACGCACAAGTATTATAAAGAGAATACGGCAAACATGAACAACTAAATATAACTTACAATATAGATTATTCCGGCGTAACTAAACACATTCAGTTTCAGTTTCAGTTTATTATTCTTTAAAAACAATGAGTTGGATGGTAAGAGACAATATACAGACGAGGGTCCCAAAGTCAAAGACTGCAACGGGACCCTCGGTTAATAATAACAGTGGAGAACGAGGAGGAAAGAGAAAAGTAGAAGGCAGGGAGGTTAACCAGAATAACGTCTGGTTGGCTACCCTACACCGGGGAAATGGGAAAGGAGATGTGTTAAAGATGAGCAAGCTAAGTAAAAGAAACAAACACAATCGCGAAAATTACAACATAGAAAAATTAAATTAATGAAAACAACTTGTCTGTACAGAAGCTTATAGTGCATTGAAAAAAAAAAAGCTGTACACATATATAGCAAATTTAGTGTAATGAATGAAGTAAACTTAGTTATACGTATAAAAAAGCTTAAGGGCATGACTAAATACATGAAAGGATGAATATTTAATGGTGTTGGGTAAACCATTCCACAGTTTTATAGCAGCGAATGATGATGTAATTTCTCCATAGTTGGAATGAACCATAGGCAGTAGAAAATTGTAATTGTGTAGAAGTGGTGTTGCTTTAGTAATGCTACGGCGGCGGGTTGAATGTTCCAGTCTTTACTTGTTTCAGAGAAAAATAAATAAGAAAACTGTTTGCGTTAAGACGCTCTCTTAACAACACATAGTTTCATAGGAAGATGGAAGATGGAGATCAGAAGGTCGACATTGATCGAGCATAGCACGCAGATGGAGTCGACGTTCATGTCAGTCCCCTTGTGAAAAAGCTGGCTACAGCCACATACACGCCTTGTTCTCCAACTCAAAGACATTTTAAGATGTTCAAGATGATGAGCATTTATCATGCTCATAATTTTCATAGGAAGTTGGTGTCAACCAAGTAACTCGATAAAAAAGACGCAACTTGTGGACCCGTGATGTCTATTGAATCTGCAGGTCTTCATTTGAGGCAATACATTGCTTGCGGGGTGGATTTATACGGATGGCTCAGAAAAACTGGAGGTCTTCTCATTGTCGTATGGTGCTCTTGGCGCATCACCTGCATGCTCTATTATATGCCTTGTTGTTTCCAAACACTGGGCTTTCTGCTTGTCGCTCCTCTGCATTACCTGCCCTTTCACATATCAGATTCCTAACTTTCTCGGTCCTGTAATGTGCTTTCGAGCCATCGTACGAAACCTTGATATGCGCGCCAGGCCTTAGTCACTTCTCCCAGCCTGCGCAGTGCCTTTTCGCGATTTCACAGTACCGCAGAATTGAGCAGGTTCATTAACATCCCCGTGTCCCCTCGTGACTTCTCCACCCTGACGCTCCTGCGAGCAGCTTTCCTGCAGCGCGGTGAAGTAGCAGCAGGAAAACCACCACCGCAATGTCACTGGTTTCATCTACCCGTACCGTCTGTGAGCAAGCTGCAGAGCGTCACGTAGGAAGGTGCGGGGGCACTTTAGTCATATTCCGTATGACAAAAAAGAAAGAAAAAGAGTTATGAATTCACCGTTGTGAATTTTCTCAGCGAGCAAGATTACTAGATGAGAAATAATAGAAGTTTGCAAAAGATACTTTGTTCAAAAGGCTAACTGCAAAGGTCAGTCTCATCGCAGTTCTCTGCTCTTTCTGCCGGTAATATGCCGTTAGAGTGTCATGGAGAGGAGCATTGTCAGTCAAACTTTGGGTCACCGTTGCCTCGTCATCCTACTTGAGTGATCGAATGATTTCATTGTGCTTGAAATGCTGCCAAATTTCCTGGTCGCCATTCCAACAACACTTCATTATCAAAGGAGTAGGGAGAATTGACACGAATGACAAATTCCCACAGAGCTCTTCTCACGATCAACGTCGACATTAAAAAAAATCTAAATACGGTGCAGGCTTGCTTCCTTGGTTCTTCGAGAGGGTGGCACATAAAAAATACAGTTGCAACATAAAAGATATAACCATCCACAGCCAAGTTTACCAATCTCAAGTTTAGCATTGGCATTGAAGAAATCTAGCGACACACCGTACTGGCTAACACTGAAACGACGAGGAGTGTATGCAGGCGGACTCCATTCACGCTCATCCTTCCGGACACGCTGCGCCATCTGACGGCGCCACCGCAAAGTCGGCGCGTGGATCGTGTGTAATATGGAATGTATATTCAGACAAGGCTGTCTGAAAATATACGACGCGTATTTGGTTCCTCCCAGCACTGGATCAATTTTAAATGATGTTTTTACTCATAGGAGGGTCGCACGTATTCAGTGACCCAAGTTGGCATAAGGTTCATTGAAGAGTGACCCATACCCAGTAACCCAAGCTGGGGTCAGAGAGGTTTATTAAAACACAACTCATACTCAGTGACCCAAGACGGTTCAAGAGTAGGTTTTAAACTCGGTTCGTTCAGCACAGCCGCCGGATGCTCTACCCAATGGAGCGTGCACTACCTAGCGACCACCCAAGTTTGCGGGAAAGAGGTTAGGTGGGGACGGCCGGACTAAGAGAAAAGCATACTGCAAACTGGCTGAACTTTTTAAAAAATGCTATCACGCAATAATAATCGTATTATTAGGCAGCGGAAAAAGGTATGCATACATAATGATGAACATTCAGCCTCGACATGCTTCAGTTGATCAGCAATGCAGTGGAATCAAGAGACAAGACACTTGTTTTACGAGCACGTAAATGCAGACGAAAGAACAAAAAGTAATTGTAGAATCCTTATCCTGGTGCTACGGGCTTTCTGTACTGTACTGTACGGTGACACTGCGTGAGACTAGGAAAGCCTTTGCGGGCTGCATGACAGTGCCCACAGAAACAGTTCGTGTGTACGTGCGTGTGTGTGTTTATGTTTTTCTTTTTTTATGCTTCTCTCTGTCACCTATTGCATCCCCTTGCCCCCTCCCCCAGTACAGGGTAGCCAACCGGAGATAATCTCAAGTTAACCTCCCTGTCTTTCCTTTGCCTTTCTCTCTCTCTCTCTCTGTTTTTACAGCACGCCAGCTGTTCTGCTTCATTCAAGAGAAACTGATGTTCAATAGTGCCCCCGTTGTCAGCCGACAAAGCAAGCAGTACCGAAAGAAAAAAAAAATATGTGTCACCCTTTGCTTCTTACGTGAACAAAACAAAAAAGAAAACGCAACCAAACAACAAGCAACTATAGTCAGTTCGCTTTCACCTCGCGCATTTTATCGCCCCCTTTCCCAATCGCCGCGGAAGAAGACTGCCTGCTCTGTCCACTGAGTGTGATGCGTGGAGGCAAGGCGTTGCCCACATACCATGCTCTTGCAATGTCATCTTGCTGGCTAGGTCAATGTTCATTTTGCCCCTTTTGGTATGGTTGACAAGCTATTAAACTGGGAAGGCTTACGAGTGAGGGTCAACGGCGAATATCTAAGCAACCTTCGGTTTTCAGGCCACGTTGTCCTGTTCAGCGACACTGGGGATGAACTACAATAGATTATTGAGGGCGCTAACCAAGAAAGTGCAAGAGTAGGGTTGACGAGTAACATGCAAAAGACAAAGGTAATGTTCACTGGAACATTACCTGGCAAGGAAACAGGAATTCATAATCGCCAGTCAGCCACTGTGCAGTCAGTCTGTGCAGGAGTATGGCTATTTAGGTCAATTACTCACACGGGGCCCTGTTCATGAAAGGGAAACTTACAGAAGAATAAAACAAGGGTAGGAGGGGGGGGCAGTGCATATGGCAGGCATTATCAAATCTTCAAGGGGAGCTTACCGCTGTAGTTGAAAAGATCAGTGGGCAATCAATATATTCTACCGGTGCTAATTTATTGGGCAGAAAATTAGAGGTTAAGGACGAGTATAAGTTAAGGACTGCGCAAAAAGCGATGGAACGAAAAATGTTAGGCTTAATGTTAACAGACGGGAAGAGAGCGGTGTGGAACGCAGACCAAACGGGGGTAGCCGATATTCTATTTAACAATTACAGAGAAAATATGGGCTTGGGCAGGCCACGAAACGCGTACGGCAGAGAACCGGTGGACCAATATGAGTTACAGAATGGGTACCAAGGGAAGGGAAGCGAAGTCGAGGACGTCAGGTGAGGCGATGAAATTACCAAATTCATAGGCGCAAATGGGAATCAGCTAGCGAAAGCCAGGAGTAATTGGAGGTCTCTGGGACAGGACTTCCTGCAGTGGACATAAATATATGATGATGATGATAAGGATGTATGTATGTATGTATGTATGTGTGTGTGTGTGTGTGAGTGTGTATGTATGTATGTGTGTGTATATGTATGTATGTATGTATGTATGTATGTATGTATGTATGTATGTATGTATGTATGTATGTATGTATGTATGTATGTATGTATGTATGTATGTATGTATGTATGTAATCTTGGTGAGCTCTCCTTGTACCATAGGGACGACATGCAACATTAGGTTCGAGGCGCGCTCTTCCTCTGTATACGAGATTGGTTGACGTCTTTCATACATTGTTACTATTACATTTATGTTTTCAGAGGGATTCCTTTTCCTAGACAGCAAAGCTGAATGCAGATGAATCAATAGCGTTGCACCTCTGTTTCCTGTGAGCAGAGCCCCTGTGCACGAAGGCCCTTTTCTGTGTGTGTGTTCTTGTTCAAGCTGGTTAGAACTGGCAGCTATCTTTTGCAAGTGGGCATCGATTTCAGGACAGAAAAAAATGATTTCGTGTGAGCGCACGGTGTGTGTAGGTGCTTCTGCTGCCTTTTTTTTATTCAACTTCCTCGAACTAAACCATCCTAGTTCTATTCAACTCATGTTTCGCTGTAAAAACTACACAGACTTACAAATATATAATTTGTTTACTAGAGAACGGCTCCTCAGATAATTCAAAAATAGGATCCACGTGCCCTCGCTCCAGATCTTAGGATTAATCTAATTTCCTGTCATATTGCCCTCTCTTACGTGCGATAGGGAATGACATTTTTTTAGCTTTCTTTTTAAAGACAGTGTGTTTCTTTGCGTGTTAACACCACTTTTACGTTTTGCGTGTGTCTCTAGTCTGTTCAAGCGAACCTTGTATTGACTGACAAGTGGCGTTGTCGTGGTCACGCAAAAAAAGCACAGTTCCTCCCAGAGCAGAGCTCTTGTGGGAAAGGGCGGTTTGATGAGTTCACAGCTGCGCCGACGTCGGATCGTCAGTAATTAGCAAGGATTCCAGCTGCATAGGCGCGCGCTCACGCCACGCGCGCCGCCAATCACAGCCGTTTAGCTTCCACCGGAAAGGGAAAGGTCAAGAAAGGGTTTCGCGCGCGCTGCCGGCGGCTTCCTTTCCGTTCAGTTCAGTTTCTGAAAACAGATGGGATGGCCACACGTTGTGCGTTCCTCCGAGGAACGGGCTACCTTCGACTAGCGGCTGCGAGAACGCCCAGAATTCCAATAGTGTAACAAATACGCCAGAGATGCTTTAACCGCAGTAGGGCGTGCCTCACATAAACATCGTAGTGTTGGCATGTAAAACCCTAGAAATTTTTGGAATTGTTTAACTCGTCATCATAAGTGAAAATGTGGACCTATTCCGAAGAGATTGCTTAGAAAAAAGCAAGCAATGCGACACTCTTCCAACTCCCTTCAATCGCGAGATGAGACCATAGAGTGTGTGAACAGTGACCTTCGGTGTTCTCTATGGAGGCACTTCTTGCTATTTGCTATAACTGTTGCCTATTCGTCTACAATTATGTTCACAAGCTTCTCACAAATATTTTTAGCCCGCAGACTTGGAGGCTGTCTAGAAACCACTCTTAGAAACGGCCTTGGAAATGTTTAATTAGGAATAAGTGGCTTTTGTTGTGTCTACATGAAATTAGCCTTCATGCTTACATATAACTCAATTGTGAAGTTATGCCGCATGGCAACCCAAGCGAATAAACAAAGAAAACAAAAAGATAACTATGAATAATCGGTTTTTTAGGAAACTTAAATTTTTTCCAGAGGTTCGCGAATAGCAAAGCTATCTAATCGTATGAAATACAAATATGGGAGACAAATTACCTTCGAATGTCGGATCAAGTAGCGAATATCTCCAATTACGAAAATACCTTGTTGCAAGAAAACGGTTAGTGGTAGAAGATTAGTTATCACTTATTGTTATATGTACATATTAACATATTATGCAAAAAAGTTCTTACGTTTTCATGAATTAGTGCATATACCCCTTGTTCATATCTATTTATTTTATGTTCCTTGTGTGTGTGGTTGTTTCTTTCATGTAGTTTTATTTCTTGTGTATATTTCATGTTTGTGTCCCCCACCCCTATGTAATACCCTCGTATGAGGGCCCTTAGGGGTAATGTAAATAAATAAAATAAATAAGTAAAGTGTTAAGATTCTGTGGATTCTCCATGGCAACAAAAGGCTTGTTTACTTTATTTGATACATCCAACGCCATCATCAGCTGGAATTTAGCCTGACCGGGACGCTCGTAAACAACTGACGAAGCAGAAGTGGTCGTATTCGGCGCATTATGACAATGGCAGTAAAGAAGGAAGAAACACCAAGTTACTAGCTGCGGATAGTAGTGCGTATTGCTCGTTGAACGAGCAAAGTGCGACACTACAGTGCCACCCATCGCTTTAAAGAAATGCAAACATTGTGAGAGTCTCCAAACGATACATCGCTTTGCTAAAATATAGCTAGCAAATTCGCAAGCTGGCTACGGCAGGACATGCTGTCTAAATGACTGGAAACTGCAGTGCTTAAGTAATCCCCTCCATGCTGTTGCTGAAAAGCAGGCACGTTTGTACAACAATGACAGTTCTTACAGCTGAATCATTTGGAAGAGTCTCCACTTGCACCAGCATTCCTCCCTGCAGACTGCAACAACTTTTGTTGTCTTTAGTAGTATTCAAGCAGAAAGAATACTCGACAATATTGAATAGGGAATTCTCGAATCGAGTACGAGTCGAATAGCAAGAACTTTCCGACTTTTCGACTTTTCCAATATTCGTACACCTCCAGTATTTTCCCCATAATGGAAATTGTGTAGCCGCAGGCGCGCGACTTCGAAAAGCCGAAGTTGGATTAAATTTAACCGTACCTGCTTAGGTAGCACGACGATCAATTTTAGTGCAAGTATCATCTTTAAGGTATTGCACGCATTTTACGAGGGCCATCTATCTATCTATCTATCTATCTATCTATCTATCTATCTATCTATCTATCTATCTATCTATCTATCTATCTATCTATCTATCTATCTATCTATCTATCTATCTATCTATCTATCTATCTATCTATCTATCTATCTATCTATCTATCTATCTATCTATCTATCTATCTATCTATCTATCTATCTATCTAGCTATCTATCTATCTATCTATCTATCTATCTATCTATCTAGCTATCTATCTATCTATCTATCTATCTATCTATCTATCTATCTATCTATCTATCTATCTATCTATCTATCTATCTATTTTCCGCAAACCTGGGTATCGGTAGTCCATGGCGAAATTCGTAGCACTTTGGACGGGTGTGTTGAAGAAACAGGATGTGAAACCTATTGTCGGATCAATTCAGGTCACTGGGTATGTGGCACTGTGTACCTATTTACTGCTCTTCAACTAGCCTCTATGATATCGGTATTGCTCACTGTACATGCGGGACGTCGTAGGTACCGCTGGTCGAAGAAACTCCGTCGACGCCGACTTGGAGCATTCCAGGTATGTGCCACTCGGTCTGTGCTGGTTGTCAGTGAACCTCTTTGATGCCAAGTTGTGTCACTCGATCGGTAGGGGTGTGACGCTTTTCAATGAACATCTTTGACAAAATCTTCGGTAGGTAGGTAATTGGCACTGGGAATACTCCCTTCCCCAATTGCAAAAAAAATCCTTTTAATTTTTCCAATGCTCGGCACAATCGAACCTTTCCCGAGCGCAAATTTAACCGCGGCACCAATAGACGTGCGCTGCGTGTACGTACATTGCGAAGTAGCGTGCAGTAGCAGCAATGCAGCGGGATAGGAGCCCGGATAAGAGCAATTACGCGATGGGCGATTTCGAACAGCCGAAATTCACTTAGAAAAGCTTTCAAATTTTTCTATTGCTGAACACAGTCGGCCTCTCTTCCCACGCGTTGCTCGGGAACAGCAGGCCGACACATTTAAACAAGTCGCGCTAGAATTTCACTTGGCATGTGCCGCCTTCCAACGAACTTAATTCACGTCAGTGCTTTAGGGAGCTGCACTATGAAGGCACTCGGCCTGTGCCGCTCTTCAATCGACTTCTCGCCAACTTGGTTCGCTCCGTATGTGTCGCCTGGTGTGCAGTCGGGGAGGGAACAATTCGCAATGTTCGTACGCACCGGCGCGCCACGCATCTCGTCTCGGCTTCCACGCACGCACTTTTCGGCTGCCTCACTAGATGGCGCAGCGTGTCCAGAAAGAAAAAAAATGTGAGAGGAGTACGGTTGCCGCATGATGCGTTTCTCAGAGCGTGCACCGGTGTGCCATGCACTTCGGTGTTCACCCGCAGGCTCCCAGGTGGCGCAGCTAGATCGCGCAGTGTGTTCCTATAGGGAAGCCCGAGAGAGGATTCTCGCTGCAGCAGACGCCTCATGCACAAGGCGTTTCGGCGGTGGCAATGCGTTGTGTCGTTACAGTGCTTCAATGTTCAGCGCATTATCGTCAACAGTCATCGTGAGAGGGGTTCTGCCCAACTTTTCTTGTTTTATTGTGGAGGACAAAAGAAACGACGATAACAGTCTCGGCTTCCAAGCCTCGAGAAGATAACACAAAGTGTGTGTATCACGGTGGGGTCAAGGGTGGGAGGGGGGAGGGAGCGTAGGGGTAAGGAAATGGCAAACTGCTTGCGGAAGTGCAAAACAAAGTGGACCCCAGCTTTAGCGCAATGCATTTGAGCGAGTTTTCCCGCAGATAATTTCTGGACGCCAGACTTTTCCCCTGCAGAGCGCGGCGAGCTGTTATAATCCCGTATTATACTCGTGGCCTTCCTTTCTTTTTTCGCCATGTCTGGCAACGCTCAAACTTTGCGAGGCACCTACACCTCGTACCGGAGTATGGAGTTCGCGGAGCCGTGCGAAATGCGTGACTAATCCCACTCCGGCTGTAAACGGTCCCGCGAACGTCGCGACGGTTCCAATAAGTCCTCGGAGACCCTCTCAAGATACGCTTACGAGCGCGCTCTCCTTGCCGAGAACACACATAAAACGGGCGATGAAGGGAGAGATGGCTTCAGCCTAAAGCTGCGCATTTGGTACGCGTTGGAGCCGCAGAAAATAGTGGGAGCCGTTATATCAAAAGGAATCCTGCAGTGCGTGTGCGCTTTCATGCAATGTATTATATTTTTCTTTACCTTATCTCCCCCTTTTATCGTTATCTTGCTACACACATTTTCGCTCTTTGAAAGCCGGAAGTGGAAGCTATCACGTAAAGATTATTCAGCCCTAGACTAGAGGGAACCTAATGCGGCTGCGTGCGCTAGCCTTATACACTTTATCGCTGCTGCCTGTCGTATCGAAAAACCTGTACGCCCCGTGTCAATGGCTAGGGGGACGGAGACAGCGCCTGTTGAAGGCAGATAACTGCAGAAGCGGGACTCTCTCGACGTTACTTGGTTGAGTCCTAATCAGGCAAGCGAAGAGATAAGCGTTGCAGTGTACTGGAGCATGATGACAGGATTAATTCATGCGGCATAGGGGAGGGGGTGCCGCCGTGGAAACGGAGCGAGTTCTAGCTGCATCGCAGTACGAATAAAAAAGGACGAAAGAGTGGAGATGATTGAACGTTTCCTCCGTGAGCGACGACGTTAACGCTTCACCATGACGCCGCGTGCTAGTCGCATGATTATTGCAGGTGGCGTCGAGGGAGACGTAGATCTTACAAAGTTGGGCATAGCTTGTACACCAGTTAAACGGAACGTTGTTTTGCCCGCAGCATTCGCTTACCAAAACAGGAGAGTGCTAAATAAAAAAAATTGAAGTCCGGCAGAACCAATACCACGATGACTGCCTACGGCGACGCGATTAGACTTCGAACATTGTAGCGACACATCTTATTGTTAAAGGCAAGTGAGAAGACAGGTGAGCCGTTGAACGCGGATATCCTCCCCTAACCCAGCCGTGCCTCGCGCCACCCTGTCTTGCAACAAGTTAACATGGTCTTGGCTTGTAGCGCGAAGTGAACACGGACACAGAAAGGAGCAGACAGGACGAGCGCTGTGTCCGTGTTCACTTCGCGCTACAAGCCAAGATCATGTTACCGTACCAACTCGCCCAACTGTCTATCCTTTTGCAACAAGTTGGCGAGTCGGGATAGTTGGCTAAGTTTCATGTTGAACAGACCTTGAAGCGCACCAATAAGCGTGCTTCCGTGTGCTTTTCTGGGGAAAAAAAAAGAAAAAAAATGTCGATACTCCGGTGCGCTTCAAGATCTGTTAAACATGCCTCCTATCTTTGAGTCAATCTCCGGTGGGGGCAACGGCTGGGAAGCCAAAATGGCGGGTGGCTGCGCGTACGCTGTATTCGGGGATGCCTAGTGCTGGAGTCAACTTTGGGAGAGGCAGCAGAGGCGTTCGCTCCCCTCTGTTCGCGCTCTTCAAGACGCCAGCTTCTAACAGTATGCGTTCGCGGTCATCGAGTGAGATAGGTTAATGTTTCGCTGTGCGCGCCTGATACTACGATTAGTCTTTTAACTAGTAAGTGAATGCTTACGGCAATTGTAGGGGTCATAGAACTACCAACCTTACTTCGTGTCGTTGCGTAATACTTTGCTATCGCAATCAATACTTCGCCGTTCGGGAAAAACTGCGACTTTCTTCCTTAGGAACATCAGTTGGCTTACTAAGAATCTTTGTGTTCGAAAACTCATTGAATAATTGTTTCTTTGGAAATCACCGGCAAAACATCCGAGACAAGAATGGGAAAAAAGTGTTTGCGTTGTAATGTGTTTTCCATATGTAGTATGTCTGTGCAGTCGCTAGTGGGCATCATATTCTCGACAGCTTTTCTTCCAGCCGTCTACTGCATCAAGTAGTAAACTCACTTCGGTAACGCCCCTAAGTGATTGCTGTGATGAGAAGTTTTTTTATTTATTTGATATTGTCAGCCCATGACGGGCTATTACAGGAGGGGATTTAACATACATAAACCGGGAAGTGCATTAGTGCGCTCGGAAAATACACTAAAAAGAAGAAAAGGAAAATGAAGCAGCACTGCTGATATAAAACACATTTACAATGTAATAACGGAGCACATATTGACCTTTTATATCACAATATTAGTACAGAACATCAAGGTGCATCACGGTACATAAGGCAATGTATTGTTTCCAAGAATGCATTAACTGATGTTGTTTGGACAAATGAATCAGGCAAAGAGTTCCACTGCTGAATTGCCCTGTGAAAAAAACTATACCTCAAGCAGTCATTGCGCACTGTGAAAGGAGGTATATACACACTGCGTCCGTGCCGTGATGTTTCCTGCGTCTTGATTTGGAAATATCTGTATCTTATTTTGACATGGTTATGAATGACTAAGAACAGGAATTTGAACCTTTCATACTCCGTACGTTTTTGCAGAGGTGAGAGCTCTGCAAGTTTACATAATTCAGTTGGAGAGTGAAAACAGCGGTATTTATTAAATATAAACCTAGAAGTAAGGCGCTGGACTTTCTCTAGCTTTAGAAAGCTACTTTGGGTGTAGGAATCTCATAATATTTTGCGTACTAAATTATGGGTCTTAGCAAGGTTTTCTAAGGTAAAATTTTAATTTCAGGGCAGGCAGTGTGCAGGTTACGTCTCAGCCGCCACATTACTTTGTTAGCTTTCGCACAAAGTTCATATACGTGAAGATTCCAACGCAAGTCGGGTGTAAATACAAGACCGAGGTATTCATATTGTGTAACTCGAGCAAGTTCATGACCGTTGATACTGTACAATAAATTTAAAATATTCTTTTTTCCAGAGATGGACATCAAAACCGATTTAGTTGGGTTAAGCTGCATTTGGCCACCGATCACACCAGTTATTAATTTTCTGTAAGTTAAGATTAAGCTCGTCCTGATCACCTGGTAACTCCATTCTCTTGTACAATATGCAGTCGTCGGCAAACATTCTAGTTGCTCGAGAAAAATCTCCGTCGTGTTTGTTCTCATCAAAGGGTTACTGAAAAGTCCTTATTACGAATTGCCGAAGACGGTTATAGCACAGTTCTAGAGTCGCATACGCAAGCAAACGTCAAGAAACTTAAGGCACCTTGAAGTACCTAAAGAATTGATGTTCACTTTACCGCACATACTCCGTCCGTTATCTCGTTGCTTTATTTTCTGTAAGCAATAAGCTAACGTATACACTATTTGGCGAGCTTAACGTACATAGCGTTTGAGGACGCAAAGAAATAGCGTCGTCAAACAAAGCGGCAGCCCAGGCTCGCGCTGCGCTGTGAAGGGTTGTGAGGGCAGCACCGTCACTATCAGTACCAATGGGTCCTAAATGATGAATTAGGGTTACTCTTACAGTTAGCTGAACCAAGTCTCACGTTATGAGGGATTAGCACGCCGAATTTCAGAAGCCAATAAACGATTCTTGCAATCGTGTAGCTAAAGAGACGCATCGGTATAGTGTGAGCACAAAAAGGTCAAGGTATAAGGTATACTATGATGTTGCATTCCTATCTCGCATATCGTAGGTATATCGTATACTATGATATCGCTGGGGATATTGCCTTGCTTAGTAACTCAAGGCACCAATTGCAAAGCATGCTCACTGACCTGGACAGGCAAAGCAGAAGGGTGGATCTAAAAATTATTCTGCAGAAAACTAAAGCAATGTTTAAAGCTCTCGGAAGAGAACATCAGTTTACGATAGGTAGCGTGGCACTGGGATTGGTAAGGGAATACATCTACTCAGGGCAGGTAGTGACCGCCGATCCGGATCATGAGACTGAAATAATCAGAACAACAAGAATGGGCTGGGGTGCGTTTGGCAGGCATTCTCAGATCATGAACAGCAGGTTGCCATTATCCCTCAAGAGAAAATTGTATAACAGCTGAGTCTTACCGGTACTCACCTACGGGGCAGAAATCTGGAGCCTTACGAAAAGGGTTCTACCGAAATTGAGGACGACGCAACGAGCTATGGAAAGAAGAGTGATGGGTGTAACGTTAAGCGATAAGAAAAGAGCAGATTGGGTGCGAGAACAAACGCCAGTTAATGGCATCTTAGTCGAAATCAAAAAAAAGAAACGGGCATGGGCAGCGCATGTAATGAGGAGGGAAGATAACCGATTGTCTTAAGGGTTAAGGACTGGATTCCAAGAGAAGGGAAGCGGAGCAGGGGGCGGCAGAAAGTTAGATGGACGGATGAGATTAAGAAATTTGCAGGGACGGCTAGCCACAATTAGCACATGACCGGGGTAGTTGGAGAAGTATTGAAGAGGCCTTTGTCCTGCAGTGGGCGTTGCCAGGCTGATGATGATGATTCTGCTGCTACTGCTGCTGCTGCTGCTGCCGATGATGATGATGATGATATCGTATACTTAAGCTGGTAATCAGGCATTCACAGGGGCGAAAATGTCTAGAAAACGTCGCCATCTGTGGGTAGAGGGGACAGTTTCTATGAATAATAAAAAAATCAAGAAAGAAGAATGACGTGACACCCGGAAGTGGGAGTGACGTCGTAATGTTATGCTCTTTGGCGCGAATGTTTAAATTCCGTTAAGGTCCGGCATTCTGACCTCTACACGAAGCGTCACTTCTTTTCTTCTCTGCACTTGCAGCTCACCTCATCTTAGGTGCAACGTGTAAGCTCACTTCTACTTATTCTGCTTGTATTCGCGTCTGTATGTCGCTTAAGAATCTCATGAAAAAAGATGGGGGTTATTGAGAGTACTAAAGAGGTATGGAAAGCTAACTCATATTTATGCGCCTATATTTATAGGATTATGTTACACGACCGATCCAAATAATGACGGTTCAATGGATGAAAAGTAGTATGGCGAAGACACTGTCACAACATTGTAATGTATGCGATATCTCTTCGCACACTCCTTGAATCAGCAATCACAATTCTGTGAAACACCGTGTATTGAATGAGGGCTTATTATAGATGAGAGCATGGCCCAATTAATATCATTAAAAAAATGCATTTTCACCTACAAGTTTTGCTGATTGTTGTGAGCTCACGGCTCGTATTAGGGCGTGTAAACAGACATCGGGCAGCGTTTTTCGCGTAGCGTTCACGTTTCAACGTTACGGAGCGACACAGCAGCATCCTCATGCGGAATAAAGGCCCGTTCACACTGGCGGAAGGACATTCGCGGCAAACCGCAAGCGGCAGAAAGCGGTCTGCGCAAACGGCGAGCGGCTACAATTTGCTGCCGGGAAGCGAAAGCTATTTTTGTTTTTGTTTTTGCGGCATGCCGCACGCCGTCGATGGATCAGAACAATGAGAAACGGCCGTTGTATACACGTAGGCAAATGCAGCGAGGAAATACAGTCTCTTTCTTAATCGTTAATCATCTCACAATGACTCCAGCTAAGAGCGAAGCTATCAGGTGCAGTCTGCAGCGGTAAAGACGCCTGCAATTGTGACCACGCGAATGCTGGTGCTTTTTGCCGCGAGCGATTCCTCCCGCGCGTTTTGCCCGCTAGTGGGAACGCACCGTAACGAAAAGTTTCCAGTCACATTCCCTTTTGCCCGCAACGCACGCAATGCCATGGACCGACACGCTAAAGAAATACGGATTCAAACAACCATACTCGAGTGAGCAACATCGTTCCACACGACTCAAAAGCGGCGCACATATATAGCTTCCCCAGCTCCACTATTATCATCATCTCCACTATGTTGTGGTGATAACACTGGTCTGTAGTGGTGGCTAATAACGAACTAAAATTGTAAAAGAGAAAGAACGTATATTTGCGTGGTTTAGGATGCCACGAAATTCTAAAAGTGAATTGTTACTTTCTTTCTCAGTACTACGAAAAAGTACCTTCGAACATATATTTGACATTGTATTTCTTGCGGTTTGTTATTTTTCCTCCAAGTTATTTTCTGGCGCCCTCTCAAAATCTGGCTTGTTGTCTCGAAAGCTGTCACGTTGGCGCTTTCAGCCAACCAGAGGAGAGAACACTGCAGCCTCGCGAGCCAATCAGGAAGCACAAAATGGTGGATCTTACAAGGAATCTGAGTTTGACAGCACCCACAATGGCAGCCCCGCATCGCGTATTGTCATCGGCATGCACACTCACTCGGAGCTGCCGTTGGGGTTTGGCGGGTCGCGGCGGAAGCAGCAGCAGGCACTTTTCCAGGAGGCGCTGCGCCGTGCCGAGGACCCGGTGGGCTTCGTGGTGGACGCTGGGGCGGGGGGCACGTTTCAAGCGATGGCACTTCCTCCAGTCGCACCTGCGATCATGAGATTATATCATCATCATCATCATCATCATCATGGCTACGCCCACTGCAGGGCCAAGGCCTCCCCCATACTTCTCTAACTACCTCGGTCATGTGCTAATTGTGGCCGCGTTGTCCCTCCAAACTTCTCAATCTCATCCGCCCACCTAACTTTCTGCCGCCCCTGCTACGCTTTCCTTGGAATCCAGTCCGTAACCCTTAATGACCATCGGTTATCTTCCCTCCTCATTACATGCGCTTCCATAGCTCGTTACGTCGTCCTCAATTTAAGTAGAACCCTTTTCGTAAGCCTCCAAGTTTCTGCCCCGTAGGTGAGTACTGGTAAGACACAGCTGTTATACACTTTTCTTTTGAGGGATAATGGCAATCTGCTGCTCATGATCTGAGAATGCCTGCCAAACGCATCCCAGCCCATTCTTATTCTTCTGATTATTTAAGTTTCATGATGCGGATCCGCGGTCACTGCCTGCCCTAAGTAGATGTATTCCCTTACCACTTCCAATTCCTCGCTACCTATCGTAAACTGCTGTTCTCTTCCGAGACTGTTAAACATTACTTTAGTTTTCTGCAGATTAACTTTTAGACCCACCCTTCTGCTTTGCCTCTCCAGGTCAGTGAGCATGCATTGCAATTGGTCCCCTGAGTTACTAAGCAAGACTATATCATCAGCGAATCGCAAGTTACTAAGGTATTCTCCATTAACTCTTATCCCCAATTCTTCCCAATCGAGGTCTCTGAATACCTCCTGGAAACACGCTGTAAATAGCATTGGAGCGATCGTATTTCCCTGCCTGACGCCTTTCTTTATTGGGATTTTGTTGCCTTCTTTATGGAGGACTACGGTGGCTGTGGAGCCGCTATAGATATATTTCAGTATTTTTACATACGGCTTGTCTACACCCGGATTCCTAATGCCTGCATGACTGCTGAGGTTTCGACACAATCAAACAGTTACTCGTAATATATATATATATATATATATATATATATATATATATATATATATATATATATATATATATATATATATATATATATATATATATATATATATATATATAGAGAGAGAGAGAGAGAGAGAGAGAGAGAGAGAGAGAGACAGACAGACAGACAGACAGACAGAGAGAGAGAGACAATGGATTCATGAGCCCTCTGGGCCATGTAGGTGTGTGCCGGAAAACGACAGTTGTAATCCGCTAGGTCACATCCCAGAATAGAAAAACGCGAACGAAACGCTAAGGTAAACGCGACAGGCGGTGACTGCGAACAGTTTATTCGAAAACAAATAATCAAGCCCTTGTGGCATGCTTCGCGCACGAGCAGAATGTTACTCATTCAATTATTGTCGTCGAAGCGCATTTCTTCCCGCTCACGGCCGATATACATCCATCTCACACCCATATAGCCATAACGACGTATCGCTGAAGTAGTTTTCCCATCTGATTTTAATGAAGAAACGCTTTAATATATTTTTTTTTTGTGATGCATCTTTTTATTTCTAATGTCTGTATCTCCGGAAAGCTTGGCTCACATCCACGTGCAGAGACATGCGTACCTAAATGCGTAGCATTCTTTTTCCCGACATTACGGGCAGGTTCCCTGTCGCGGAGTCTGCGCCCGGGCAACATTCTACGCATGGCCTGGCATATTGTGAGCATTGAAGGCACTAGCGGATTTGGTTTGGGGGTAGTATCTGGTCGCAGGCTTTCTGCTCTAGAAGCGATTACGTACACCTGCGAGAATTTTATCGGGAAAACAAAGCTGACCGTAATTTAGTAGAGTACCGAAGGAAATGCCGAGGGAACGGTGTATAAATTCGCAAAGTTCGCAGTTGGATTCTGAACTGCGTTCGAGGGAGAGAGAGAGAGAACTGAGCAGGGAAGCGAATGGAGGTTAACTAGGCAGAGCACGGTTGGCTACCCTTCAGCGGAAAAGGAGGAAAGGAGACGGAAAGATGGGACTAGGGAGAGGAGTTCACAGTACGCAAGCACATACGTGCAATGAAGCACCAATCGTTCGGTTTGTCGCAAATGGTAATATGGGCTGGTTGCATCAAATAAAAGCAGCACTGCTCTTGTTGCTTTGACGCCTCAGAAGCGCGAAGGCCCCGTTTCTAGGATCTCTTTTGAAAAATTGCCTGCCAGCGAAGGGCGTGCTTCTCGCCATCGGATAATGAACGGCCACATCAGACGGACGCGTTTTAAGGTTTCTTCTTGCTAGATGGGCTATAGTTGGCATTGCCTACCAATGCTGTTATGAATGAATAGTCGTCGGCAAAGAAAACGCCTAGTGGCAGGTCACACAGTATGGCTCTTTCACGTGTTGGGAAAATGAGTATAAAAATAGACATTTCATACGCGCAATGGGTACAAGGGAAGGCAAAACATGGCAAACAGGGGAGTGCGCCATCACTGTGCCGGATGCCAGCAGTAACTTTTTTTTTCTTTCACGAGCTGCGGATGCCAACAGAAGCTGTCGTTGAATCTAAACAGAAATACGTGCACAGTTGATTACATCTGTGAGCTTTCTTTTTCTTCCAAGAAGAATCTTGTCAAAGCTGATTGAAGCTCGACCCTAACATTCGGCCATTCGAACGGAATTTCCAGCAGGCAAATTACAAACAACGGGGCAACGAACCCGGATTCATATATCGGAGGCAGACGAGGTGGTGTCTGCAGGCGGCGTTTCGCAGTAAGGTACCGTACAGAAAATCCCCAGCTTTCTTCTGCAACCCCTGACAACTTACAGACTATTCAATTTTCTCAAGATGAGCTAGGGATCGAGAGCTGCCGGTGTGATACAGTTCCTTCGGATGGAATTATTTACTTTATTTACTTAGGACAGATTTGTTACAGTTAGTCTTAAGCATTCATGAGAGAACCACAATTCACCCTGAACTCATAAATATCAAAGGGAGACGTCGTGCGTGATTTGTTCCGTTTGCGTTCTACATTATACGTATGTCGTAAAAGTGCAGTGTATCAGGAAAAACTTTTTTTTCCTGATATATATTTGGTCGGCTCTTCCTCAAAAAAATGCCATGAGGCTTTTTCTTTTACAGAATGAGCGACAGAAGAAATATTCACTTAAAGTTAGTAAAATGTATATGGAGTCATAAATCTTCGCAGCACATTAGAATGACGTGGCAGAGATACTGCAAAAGGGGTAGTTTACTGTGTGGTCATTTCAAGCGACGAAGCAACGTCAGGGACAGATTTTAACGCTGTTCATATACTGGCCTTTCCTTTTCTCCACATTTCTTTTGTGTCAGGGCGAGTGGTGCGCTTTCTTTATTTGTGCCATTGTTCGTGACAACGTGCTATGAATGCAGAGGATACTGGAAAACTCAGGAAGAGCTCGAAAATTTACGAAATGGGCTTCAGAAGAACAGCGAGCGATAGAGTTTATGCTTTCAAAGCAAAAGGTGACAAATGTGTTTAGGTGTCAGGAAAGCTACACTGTCGTATTGGCAAACATTCCTTCGTAAAGATTTTCCTCTATATTTATGTGATATGTTGTCAACTGCCTTCCTCTTCCCTTGTTCATGTTTTCCAAGCTGGTGTTCCTGGTGTCTCCTGCAGAAAAAGCTAGCCTTCTTGTTCCGTTTCCCGTAGTATAATATCAATCAATCAATAAATCAATCAATCAATCAAATGCATTTATTAGAGTGCCCAGGAATATAATAATAATAATAATAATAATAATAATAATAATAATAATAATAATAATAATAATAATAATAATAATAATAATAAAGTCCCAGCTGTCCTTAACTATAGTCTTAAGAGACGCGAAGGCCTTGTAAAGCCTACTGTAATTCAACTTAATCCACCCTAATCCACCTTAATCCTCATCTATCTACCTTAATTCAGCTTAGGTGACCTTTATGCACATTAATCAACCCAATACAGCTAAATGAAATCACTAATCAATCATTAATTAACGTCGCTAATCATTATTCATTTCTCATCCATGGCTAGACATGCTTTGGTTCGCTTCTGACTTTCCTTGGGCCACGTTATATTTTCTGTACATCACAATGAGACCTTCATACATAGGAATTATTATAAAGGTTATTAAGGGTTTCACCTTAATAATAATAATAATAATAATAATAATAGTAAACGCCAGCGATTCCGAAACTACTCCAACAGCTTGCATGCGCTTTTAGGTTCGCATGCATTTGTATTAGTGGCTTAATTCGAATCTACTTCGCGGTCAAAAACCGACAACAGGAGCTATTAATTACACGTCGCACTTTGTAATTACCCCGTAACACGTGCGCTCCGGTCAATTACCTTCTGCTTGCGTTCATGCTGACGCCACGTCTCGACATACACCGCGACTCCGCTTCAATACAGTAATAGTGGACGCAAGCGGATAGCGCTCCCACAACGTAGCGACACGTGACAGGTCGCACGGTAACATTTCCAACACCTCGTTTCTCTCTTCGTATATAGCGCAGAAATAGCGAGCACTGTCACTGGGACCCGCTCTTTCTAAAGCTTAGTGTATGCGTTCGATCCATCACGATGCCTGAGCTGAAATATCGCTATTGGTTACCCGCAGTGTAAAGTGCGAGTCACTGGTAGCGGAGAGGTGTTCCTCAAGTAACTCATCATCGCAGAAACACTCAATCCATAACCATAACCTGATCATAACCATAACGCTGACCGTCGACCAGGTCACGTTGAAGGCGGGTACCTTCGCGCAAAGGAAAAGTTGGATTCACGCGACGGACTGAATTGTGTGGACGAGCACGACACGTTTCAGTTTCGCCGTGTCCCGCCTCAAGAGGTGGCCACACAATCTAGCTGATGGCAGCGCGATTCGCTGCAGGTGAGCCGCGCTATATTCTTGGCTGCATGCTCAATCAGCGATCTGCCACGTCGCGTGAATCCAGCTTGAGCAGCATTATTCTTAATCAGCCGTTCGGAAGGAAACCGATCGTGAGCGACGAGTTCAGATGACCTGTCGTCTAGCTTGGAATAGTTCAGGTGCACGTCTTGAGTGGCGTGGGTACGTATAGCATCAACGGGAGATGTACTAGCCACCGCAATAAGAATCTCATGTGTGTTTTTTACCAGCTTCTCTGCAATACACTTGAGTTACGCCATGAAGTATACACACTGTATTGTGGTGAACACAGATGAGAATTTGCGCAAGTACGAAGTGTGAACAGCACGTCTATAATTAGTGCACTTTAGCGTATATTTAGGCGATGTGAGAAGGCAAGGAAACGCTACTATTATAAACACGATAGTGGTTAAAGACAAATTGAATAATTTGAAGTTCGAGGTACGGTACGTTCTTGCGATTTTTGAAAAATAAACGCCATGCAAATATATCAAGAGCGCAACTTATGGAGTGCGCGCAGACAGCAGAGCCACATTAACGCGCACCGTACGGTCTAGGGACACTACGGAAGAGGTGGTACGTCAAATCATCAGTTGTGTGCCCGCCGCGCCAGCTTTGCGACTATGAGATTGCCAGAGGTTGCGGGTTCGGTCCCGACTGCGGCAGCCGCATTTCGACGGGCACGAACTAAAATAAAACTCGTGCATTTAGACTTAGGGAGAAGTTAAAGAACGTCACAGTGTCACAATTATTCCGCAGTTCACCACTACGGCGTGCGTCATAATCTGTTTGTGGTTCGGACACGCACAACCCCATAATTCAATTAAAGTTTAATAATCCTGCCATGATGCGGTGTGCCATGCGAAGCAATGACATTGTTCAACCTTCTCAGAGGTTCTGAACAATGGCACACAACAACCCCTCAAGAAAACACCTCTCCCCATGTGTTCCGTGCGCAGACAAACAGCAGTGGTGCACGCAAGGCAACGTTCGATATCAAACCACCCCTCTCGTGTTGGAGTAAACGTTGAGGAAATTAAACATTCGCCTTCAACATTACCACCACTTATCGACAGTCAAAGCAAACAGCACATAAAGCGTCGCTTACATCGGTTCCCACAGTGCGTGGGATTCGCGTAATCTTTATTTTTACTTCGGAAGATTAAATGGTCTCACTGCAACGTATATATGTACTGCGCTGAAGCCTACCAAAGCACATCCCCCACAATGGAACGCATAAGGGCCGTGCCCTTAGAGCTACCATAAAACAAACGAGAACAAAATAAATTTAACTGCGGTACCGGTACCTATGACGTTCTGCACTAAGTGTGACCGAGCGACTGTTGTCTGCTCGCCCTTACGACAGGCGTGATCCGCTGTGTGCGAACTGAACCAGTTGTTCGCTAGTTAGGTTTAGCTGAGAGAGCAGGTGTAGAGGTTGGAAGCGTTGTTTCCTGATACTCCATTTCATTTCAACACGGGCGAAGGCGCAATAAACGATGATAGTTACTCTAAATAAGTGCTTATTAGCGTAAAAAGAAAGAAGAAAAATAAACGAACGCTGCAGGATGCAATGTCACATTTAACCGCGAGGGGAAAAAAGTTCACATGCATGCACACTTGTGAATACTCTGAGGCTAGGTTGTATGAGAGAGAGAAACAAAAAAACATCCGCGCATGTTATTCGGCCCTCTTTGCAATCTCTGGAGTAGGCCGCAGTGCAGGGCTATTCTTTAAATGGCGCGCCGGAGACTCCATTGTTATAACTTTGATGGCCAGTTCTTGCATCTTGTGGGCATAAAACGGAGAAGTAATATCTTTTCCTTGCTACCTTTAAGTCCTAAGTAATATGACCCTGACAGCACCGTGCATTCCTATGAGTTACGTTGACCGCTATGAGCAGAAACAAAGCCGCTTTCTTTTCGCAGTAAGCGGAGTTGTTCTAAACACCCTCAGTTTTATCCATCTATAGAGAAAATGTAGGTATATATATATATATATATATATATATATATATATATATATATATATATATATATATATATATATATATATATATAGAACATCGCTGATACATGATGTAGCCCTACGAAACAGCCGTATTCGTTCTGTGGTATATATTAATATGGTCGCTCGAGTCCAAAGTGCCGTTCATGAAATTTCCGAGGCCGCACGAGTGGTCGTATTCGAAGACAGCGCCATCAAGGTCACGCCGTGCTCGGAAAGTAAAACTTGGTTACATGTATTAGGCAATTGGCTTAAAACGTCTGTGGCTAAATGAAAACCCAAATTTAGCGTTTCAGAACTGCGCGGTAGTTTATGAGAGATGCCGTTAATGAAAGAGTCAGGATTATTTTGCCCACGTGGGGGTACCATAACGGGCATTTGAAGCAGTGTGGACAAGTGCTATTGCATTCCACCTCCATCAGAATACGGATGGGGATCGAACCCGAAACTTCTTCGTCAGCAAAGCAGTGCGATATCCACTGAGCCAGCACAGCAGGCAATGCTTAAGTGACGCTACCAGATTATTCAACCTGTATATCTTCAAAACATTTCAACTAATGATAGCCCTGAGAGCCGACAAGGCCAGCAAGCCATTGCTGTGTAACATCGCCGTGCTTAGCATTTTTTTATACATTTATTATTTGCTAGTAGTAAAATACAGTGAACGATATTTGACTTCTTCGACGTGCTCACTACACTAGGAACCTGTGCAGGAAGTCGTATAGAGCTCAAGTTACCGAGCGCAATGCACGATAAAATGCAAAGCACTGGTTACCATCGATTATCAGAATTCCTTGAAGAATCAGCAATATCTTAAGCAATATCTTAAGGTTATTAAATCAACAAATGTCACTTTGAAACTACTTGTAATCGTGCCCGTAGTTACGCTGCCATACCTCATACGTGGATGTGCGCTTTGTATTTGTTCTTCAGAAAATTGGGCATGTTTTGTCTTAGTAGAGACACGCTTGCAGTGCCATCTTTTCAACGACTGGTCTCATGCAAAAATTTTGGAGCGCTGTGTTCATGATAAGGCCTGTATACAGCTGGCGTGAGTTGGTTCTATGTAGCCATTGATGTGCTTGAGGTGTCACTCGCATGACGGCCAGCCTTTATGTCCTGGCAGAAAGATCAAGCTAAGATATATTCCCCTATCCAGGTACTCTGCCCTGGGGGAAAGGGAAGAGAGAAAAAGACAAGAGGGGGGGGGGGGAGACGATGACCACAGGACGAAGGTGCAAAGCACATAACGGGCAACTCTGGTCATTGTTTAGCGTCCAGGCGCGTATTTTTTTCAACCGTCAAGTAAGCCCTGGACACCCCGAAAACTAGACGTACTGTCACGCCAATGGCCCACTATAGTATCCTGTGACAATGGACGCCTATCAGGGATCATCTGTGAACTATATGGAAATGATTGCATCGTATTTTTTTCTTAGTGCTAGCTCTTAACGTTACATCAACCAGCTTTGACACAGTATTTCAAAAGCCCTCGTCGTGCCTGACAACCAACATTCGTTGGCAGAAGAAGTCGCTACCAAAACTCAACACGGCGCCAACTCGTAATTCGAAGCTGCGTTCACGATTGAACCGTTTATGCCGTCAATTGTCATCGCCGTGCCGCTACCATAGTCATGACGTTGCCACCGTCCGCGCTGTCCTGATCTCGTTATCGAAGTCGTCCTTGTTTCTGCTGTGCGAACGAGCGATCTGTTGCTGTTTTCGGTTACCTCCAAAGTGTTTCTCAATTCGAGTGTCCCCGCGAAAGATGTATTGCTTCTCGCATCGGGCCCTTTTCGTGAATCGTAATCACTCAGCGAAGACGAGTATCTCGCATGCAGGCATCAGCGAATCCGTGAACGCGACATATGAGAAAACTGAACTCCGTTGAATGGCGTACAACGTGACCTTTCCGAAAACACGCTCCGAGCGCGCGCACCCGGAGTGCGCTTATGCGCGAAAGGACGCCCTTGGTCCCCGCACTCGTTCCACGCATCGATCCCTCTTCGCAGACCTGGCACAATACGATTCGACGAGGCGCGTAGGTTTAATGATGGAAGGCTGGAGGAGTTCTCCTGCCCGACGGGACTCGTTTCCTTTCTTTTCTTCTATTCTTCCAAGCCCTGTTTTTTTTTCCTCATAAAGGAGCACCCATGGCCTCTGCCCGTGAACAGGACGAACTAAAGCTTTGATTCGTTCGCTTCTATTCAGCGTGATAACAACAGACCAGAGTGAAGAAAAATGCTCTTCTAAAGAGGAAGCATTCCTTGGCTCAACTGTTACTTCGCTTTCGCTTACTTATTTAGCTAGCTTGTGCATGTACGTCTATCCGTCGCTACGAATAATCTACTATTACACTGTCACAACAATTACATGTGTTCACTTGACCAATTGCGCATTTATTTCACAGATGCATCTTATCAGTTAAGCCTATAAACTCCGTCCCCAGCGTTTATTTTGCCGCGTCACAACTTCTTTTATTTTCATGTCTTTATTTTCCTTTTTAGTTACCGCTCCGATGGGGCGACGGCGACGTTACCACTATTATTCTGTTCTAACACTACCAATAATTCATTATTATGCTATTATAACGATTACATGTGTTAAGTTCTTTATTTTTCGTTTTAGAGCGCAACTATTAGGCGCCCGTTCCTATGGCGACGTTCGGTGTCGGCGTTGTCCCTCGCGACCAAGCGAACGAGCACAGTGAAGGATCAAAGCGAACGCCGAGCGCAGCGGCAGATGAAAGACAGCGATAACGAAGAGAGCGCGAGGAGGGAAAAAGAGGAGGAGGAGGGCGAAGCGATAGCGTGATTAGAAAAGCGCAGTGTCTCGCAAGACGGGCATTGCGGCAATAATGGCTACGAGGTGGCGCCAGAGTAGCGGGCGTCGTCAGTATGGAAATAAAGCACTTCGTAAACGGAGAAGTCTGTCTGCGGCGGCTGCTGCTGCGAATCGCGCCAACACGTCACCCACGCGCTTTGTCTCGCGATCTCCCGATTGGCCAGGCAGTCGCGCCGCACTGCCCTCCGTTGGCAAAGTGCCGCACGAGATAGACTGACTGTCCGCGCTAGCCAATATATCACGAAATGCAAACGCGTATAGAGCTGCGCTAAGAATTCGCATTAGGGAGTATCGTAACTGTAGGTGAATTCTTTCGTTACCTCCTTGGCGTGGCGACGGTGATGTAACCACTTGTCTGGTTTTTTATTTTATTTTTATAACGCTGCCAATCATCTACCGCAACACTGTCCTAACAAATATATGTGCTAACTTCTTTATTTTCCTGTTCTGTTACGACCTTCGCGCACAGAAGGTGAAGTGACCAGTTTTTTTCTAACGCTGCTATAACAATCTACTATTACACTATTATAACGATAACATATAAATTCTTTAGTTTCCTTTTTAATTATTACGACCTTGACCTGGCGACAGCGACGTAACCATTTGTTTGTGTGAGGCCTTGACAGACATCTGTCAGCCACAAGGAGGTCCGTGATTGGAATCGAGGTGAAAGCTATTCTTTTTCTAACGCTACCTAGTTATCTATTATACTATATGAACTATTTAATATTAACGATTACACTGTTTAACACTAATTACCTAATACACTAATTAACCATTACAATGATTACATGAGTTAACGTGACCAATGATGCACTTATTTTGCAGATATAAAGTTTCACGGGACGGACAGATCTTGCTGGGGTACTCACGAAAGAATGGTTAAGAATTAAAAGGGTGCTGCGTCACTTGAACTATTCCGGGCACTAATTGCCAAAGTATACACCCGGTGGACGACGCACTGATCGTCAACCTATTTTTTCAGGGCAACCTTGCGAGCTTTCTCGAGAGTGCAGCGAAATTGGAAGGCACAAAGATGTTGACGTGGCCCACTAGAAAGAAAACAGTTCTTTAAATGTTTTTTTAACGCAAAAGCTAGCTCGACGCGGTAGTGACTGCTGGTAGCCCGCGAAAAGCACGTTAACGAGTCCACGCTTTGAGGCAAATAGATGGAGCCCGAAGCTGAAGGACCATTTAAGTGTCCCCTCACCTGCATATGGGCATCGCAAGTAGACAGCCGCAGTGCCTAGGTCACCCGCTGACGATCGCGTCTGCAAAGTATCAAACCCCGGCACACCTCGTAAACAGCTCAAATTTCAAACGAAATCCTGTGCGTCCTCTGTCCTTTGAAGGAGCCCCACTTCCTGCCAGGCCAAATGCAGATGCCTTTACATTAGCGGCTTTGCCGGCAACATCTCCAAATATGACACGTGATTTCCGTAAATCACCCGTTGCAGAACCCGACAAACAGCTACTTGAAATGCGCCGTACGGAAGAGAAAAGCAAAAAAAGTTAGAGAAGAAAAAAAATTGAAAGGAAGCAGGCTCATGACATAAATGCTGTGCGACCTCCCAGGTCCCGTAAAATAGAAGGCACGCATGCGTATTCTGGCCATGGCAAAGAGAGAGCAGAGAGATAGAGAGAGAGAAAATCTCTGTTTGCAGTGAGGCTCAGCTCATGGAAGCATAACAATTCCATTTCTTGTATATGTCCTGTAATAATAATAATAATAAATAAGACAATTATCGCGGTAGAACGGTCACTATACGCGAACCCTTACAAGTCGCAGTGTTTAAACAAAATTTTCTATGGAGCGTGATGAGGGACCCTTTATCTCTCTAATATGTTTGTCGTGAATATAAAACGCAGCAATCTTTCTCTCGTGCGTGCCCCTTTTTCTTTCCAGATATGATTAAGGAGCCTTGCTAGAAGGCTCCCAAGAGAGGAACGTATAGCCTTTACGTCCATATAGTGATGGCCAGCTAGTTTCTTTCTTATCTCTCATCGCATTATGTTTGCAAGCCTAGTACTAAAATGCGTACAATAGTTGCATTCTGCGGGCAATAACGTATGGGGCATGAATTTAGAGGTTGACAAAGAAGCTTGGGAAGAAGTGAAGGAGAACGTAACGAACGACGAAACGAAAAAAAATGCTTTGCGTAAGGTTAAGAGACAGGAAGCCAGCGGTATTAGAAAGCAATTGGAGGTACCTGATAACAACATGACGCAAAATACAGCTGCGTAGGGCACATAATGCATGGGGCGAATAACCAGTGGTATATTAATGCTAGAGATTGGGTGCCAAGAAAAGGCAAGTGCAGTTGAGGACGGCTCAGAACAAGATGGTGTGATGAAATTAGGAAAGTTGCAGGGATAAGATGGAATCAGCTAGCGCAGTACAGGAGTAACTGGCGTTCGTTGGAAGAAGCCTCCATCCTGCAGAAGAAATAGCGGGTGTTTCTGCGAAGACTTTAAACAATTTCTAAAAATCGCCTTTGGCACAGCCCGTTGCTGATCCTCGAGCTGGATTTCTCGAGCGTGTGGACATTACTTGTACGAGAAATTTTAATGCATTGTCGCCTAATTAAACAGAAATCAAGAATCACCTGTTTAATTAATTACCTTATGGCACATATTGCATCTTAGGAATTCTAGTCGGTGAGTTCAGAAAGCGTATCCACTTAGAAGGAATTTTCAGGATATCAGATTGGAGATGGTTAATTCCCCAAGTTCGCGATGAAATATATGGGCGCACCAGTTGCATTTGCGTTTCAATGTACAAAATGATGTTGTCTTGAAAAAAAGAAGGGTGGGGGCAGCAGTGCGCCCACGTTTGGCTGTGCATATCCCTAAACCAGCGCCATCGTTAATATTCGCTCGAAGTAGATGTTGTCTTGCAAACTTACTAGCTGCAGTCGCATATTGCAACACACACACACACACACACACACACACACACACACACACACACACACACACACACACACACACACACACACACACACACACACATATATATATATATATAGACATATATATATATATATATATATTGATATATATACTGTAACTTAATTAACAAAGATAACTAGTTTTTTTGCGAATTAGTCTATTATGCATTAAAATTTCTCGGGTGAGTACAGTGTGCTGCTTTGAGTGGACCACCTCAAGGACTGGAATTGTGCTATGTACCAAAGGCGATATTTAAGAATTGCTTAAAATCTTCGCAGAAACACATGGTATATTGATGACGATGAATAAGCATAGGCTGTACCTTTGGGTTGGTGGGAGGAAATGTGAGCAGACAGTGTAGATAAGCAGAATGACTTGATCACTAATACATGTGGCCTCCTTCATGACTTGCTGCGACTCATTTCTCTGAATTATACGCGTAATAAAAAAAAAGGTCCTGGAGAATGGAGTTTGCGCGACCCACCACATAAACGAGCACCGTCAAAGGATCAAAAATCAGTTCACCTTTGCTGTATGACTAACTGTGATAATTTTCTCCCTTGTCCTTTGTAGTACATTTTCTATTTTGCGTTATTTAGCCCTAATATTTTCCTGAAATTGTGCGATGCATATTATTCACTACTTTTATGTACAAAAAACATGTGTTCTTTATTTGATGTCCTGGTAGGTCGCACTGTGTGTGACTGTATGCTTTGATTTTTCATGTTCTAGTTAGCGCTAACTAATGTTTTGCGACATCACCGGCTGATCCTTTATTTTGTGCCTGTTGACTCAAGAGGTTATGTGGAATGAATAATGACCAATAAAATAAAGCTTGTTTGGGGCTCTTATATCTATTTCCGACGTATACAAACGCACATTAGGCCCTAAAAAAATTGAGAATGAAAGTGAAGGTGACAAATCACGTTTGCTATGCCACCTTTAGACAGCTGACAGAAGGAATCGCTCTTTTGTGTAACAAATTCGCATGACTATAATTATGCAGTGAGTCGTGTTAACCATTAACTTCTTGCGTTTTTTTATGCATGACGAAGTTGCCGCACAGCGCACGGTGAGAGAAGCTGAAGTAATCTCCTTTCTATATTTGGCTGGACTGCATGTACGCAACAATAATAAGGTGCGAAGACTACGCTTCCATTACGTATGACCTTAGTATCTAACACAGCATGTATATACTCCAGTGACCATTTCCGCAGAGCCGTTTGCTCTAGAGAATCGAGATTGCGCTTTCGGTGGCACGTCGCCTAAGCAACAGTGCACAAATACGAAACCATTACCGCTCCCAGCTTGCTTCTGTGCGATCAGCTGTCGGAAACGCAACTGAGTTCCCTCTAACGCACTGTGTTCCAATCATGCCGGATTGACTCATGGGGATTGAAGGCGAAAATAGCGACTGGCACACTAAGGAATGAACTACATCTGTGTAGCCGAGTTCGCGGACCATTGCTGCAACTGTCCGTACCTGTTACCGATACTTCGATACGCACAGCGTTCTTAGAGGATACAGAAATTGGATCATCCGCTACGCTGTATTGCCAACCTTCAAAGAAAGTGCTTCAGCTCAGGAACATCGGCAAGAGCGAGTACCACTCGTTAAAGAATGACAAAGAGAGCAGTGCCGCTTCCTGTCATATACAGTACGTTTCGCGCACAGTATGTACACACATCTACCCCAACTGGAACGGAGTCTTATGCGCACTCTGTCGCTAACGTTTCAATAAGTGAATGGACGTACACTTGAATAGATGCGAACCATATACGCACAATAAATGACAGACTACAATGATAGCGCTCGAATGGGCGAAGCTGAATGTTTCCTGACGGTCCACATGAGTAAGGGAGTTATAGCGGTAGTACATCTTTGCTGCAAGGTATTACAATCTACAAATAGGGTACGTTTCAAACATTCCGCGCAGTAATAACTAATATATTGGAACTGAGCACACCCGAGAGTGATTAGCCAGAAATCATCAGATAGTGACCGCACAAAAGAAATATACTGAGTCAGAAATGTGACAAGCCGCTACTGGAAAATATTTGCCAAATAAAGAACGAAGACTATAGCACAGTAATCCTGATTCAATTCATGAGAGGCAAGTTAGGAATACATATTTAGGCTCGCTTTTAAGACAAGCACCACATACGCTGCTTGCGCCGTTTGTGCATAGCTTATTCAGCTTCCAAGGCGCTTTTGCATGTTTTCTTAAACTGTGGCCAAAGGTTCGTGTCGTCCTCCCGGTCACCATTTACGATATCTCCCGAAACAGACGTTTGCTAAGTGGCACTGGCGTCATGAGCACCCATTGTAAACGCGGAATCAGTTGAGGCAAACAATGGACGCGTCACCACGTGATCAAACATGGCAGCACCCACGGGAGCGCCACGAAGTAGGTCAATAAAGAAATTTGCACCCTTTGGGGAGTACCATGTCTCCAAACAATAATCCTCATCTGTCTGGCTTGCGTTTCCTTTCTTTCTTTTTTTGCAAGCATTCTCTGGCTACTTTCCTGTCAAGAATGCTATGTCACGCTGATAACGAGCTAGACGTTCGGGATCTGGAAGTGCCGGCTTCGAAGCTTTAAAATAGTACATACACTGCCGCTAGATGACGATTATCGTTCGGGGAGGAGATAAGCCTCGAAGGGCGCAAATATTTTCAGAGTGTATTTTCAGGCTAGGTGTGTCGAGCGCGCCTCCTTAGTGCCCTTAAGGCTTAAGCTCCCGAGGCCGAAATTTGTTGTCTGGACAGTCATTCGATTGTTGTACTTCATTGTTATTTTCCGCTCAGAGACCTCGAACGTTGCGAAATGCGCCGCTAGGCGCACATATAAGTTTAATGCTAGAAGGTCAAGGAAGCCGTTCCAACTGCCCGTCGGGTCCCATTTCCTTTCCAAGGCCGTGCTTCTGCGCAGGGAGCGCTTGCGCCTCAACTGGGAAAGAGAAGCACCGAATAGCGATTGGAATCAATGTTACAGTATCCGCTATTATGTTGGAGCGGCAGCCCGCGCCTAGACGACGACAAAAGGAAAACAAGGTTTCTGCTCACTTCTCTTTTTCATCAGCAAGCAATTCTGACGTCATGATACTCAGGACAATGGAATACTTTTGTCATTACACTGCGCATAATAAAGCATGCTTTAAGGAAAGCCCAAAGGGAGCATTTAGAGCAACGAAGGTGATGGTTCACAAGCATGTTGGAGTTGTCGCCTGCGTCGTGTTGCCCTTTCTGTGTCCCGTTCTTGCGCTGTTTGCTGAAAATAATTATATATATATATATATATATATATATATATATATATATCATCAGAAGCCAACAAACACTGACACCAAGGACAACATAGGGGAAATTAGATGTGCTTAATAAGTGAAATGAAGAAACGATAAATTAATGGAAATCAAAGTGGATGAAAAATCAACTTGCCGCCGGTGGGAACCGAACCCACAACCTTCGCCTTACGCGTGCGATGCTCTACCAATTGAGCTACCGCGGCGCTGTTTCCCCATCTACTTTCTTGGGTATTTATATGTCCGAGTAGAACCATGGGAGTGTTAGCCAGCGCCAATACACATAGACCTTCGCGGCGGACGTGGAACGTCCTTTTTTGCCGCAGGCGTCACGAGAACGTGATCTTTTTGGGCGAAGGCAACTGGTCAATAAACCCACACATGCTACCTGAAGGCATCAATGTTGCCGGATTCGAGACCCTCGTTATGTAATAAACGAGAAGAGAGGGGGTTGACCGAGGGGCCCGATTTTTATTAGTCATATCATAAGAAGCCAACAAACACTGACACCAAGGACAACATAGTGGAAATTAGATGTGCTTAATAAGTGAAATAAAGAAACGATAAATTAATGGAAATCGAAGTGGATGAAAAGACAACTTGCCGCAGGTGGGAACCAAACCCCCAACCTTCGCATTACGCGTGCGATGCTCTACCAATTGAGCTACCGCGGCGCTATTTCCCCATCCACTTTCTTGGGTATTTATGTGTCCGAGTAGAACCCTGGGAGTCACTTGGTAGAGCACCGCACGCGTAATGCGAAGGTTGTGGGTTCGGTTCCCACCTGCATTTATCCCCAGCACACAGTCCTACCCACCCATGAACATATGAATATAAAAGTCAACTGCAAGTTGCACCACATTGAGTTCGTCAACAAAGTCACAAACACAGACAAGCGGCCGTGATGTAGACTGCGATGAGCCTATAAACCAATGACGAAATACGCACAGTTAAAATAATGCACACGCAGAATACATAAAGTACAACACGTTATATACAAGTGATAATAATTACAAATTATAAAAGCAAGTTATAGCAACATCGTGTGACTATTCAGTGCGATATGTAGTGCTTCTTAAGGATGCCGGTCTCTTCGTAAAAGTGTTCAAGTGCATGCAATGGTCTCCGCTGTGCTATTTTAGATGATCATCGACCCAGCAATCTTGCGAGTGAGAAAGCTCGGCCAGGATCACTGGAGTGTAGCTCTTGTTCCAGTTGCCTTCATTGCGTTGCATATATGGGGCATTCGAGGAGTAGGCGGCGAACATCGTCATCATCATGACCACAAGAACAAGCCGGGGAAGAAACCAGTTTTTTTGCGATATAGGAAATGTTTGCTGTCCCTAGGTGCAGTCGATGAATTAGTGTTTCGGCACTTTTCGAAAGTTCTGCATCAAGCTGGTATATGAATGGAGGGTCCACTTCATAAAGAATTCATCCCTTAGTGTTTTTATTGAACCAGGTTGACATACACAAGTCCTTCTTTAGTACTCTCAATATGCGTTTCGCGTCCATTGGCGATAAAGGGATTAACTGAATCTCTTCCTCTTTATTGGCTGATTTTGCCAATGAGTCCGCTAATTCGTTGCTTGCTATATCAGCATGTCCGGGGGCCCACTGTAGTAACACTTCATGTTTTCTTTCGTGAGCCTGAGTTAAACTGTTCAGTACTGCGTATGTTATTCGTGCGTGTGGTTGACTGTCATCAATATTTCCAAGACACGCTAAAGCTGATAAGGAGTCTGTGCAAATTACCTACCCTGTTGGCGTCTCATATGTTTTGATAAAATAGGTGGCTTGGAGAATTGCACTAATTCCGCTATTGTTGATGAGGACGTGCGTCCTAGTCGACAAGCGCACTCTACTTGTAAGGATGGTATAGCATAAGCTGCAGTCGCCCTTTCTTTGATTACAGAACCGTCCGTGTAGATGTGAATATATTCCTGGTACTTGTCAAATAGCTTATGTAACGCTCATTGTTTCGCTGCTAATGTGGAAACATTGCTTCTATTTTTAAGCCCTTCCATTGACGTTTCTACTTTCGGCGCCTGCAGAAGCCATGGTGGGTAGCAGAGGTCTGAGTGCCAAAAAACTGATTGTGGAAGTCGTGATTTATGCTCTTGAAACATGGCTTGTATCTATGCACCCGGACGGTTTTCTATCAGAGGGAGAAGTGAGTGCCCAGAATGCTGCGTAGAAATTCTAAAGAGATGTCGGCATGTTTCCAGGCTTCGAATTAAAGTGAAATGTGGTTGCCGCGCTGCTGCAATAGTGAGGTGACTGGACGTAGCTTGCGGGACTCCTAGACATACTCCTAAACTCCGAGCCTGCAACCGCTGTTACGGGTGCAGGGACGTCGCAGATAATTTGTGCAATACAGGGGCGGAGTAAGCATTTCTCTGACGGACAAGTGCTGAGTGGATGTAAAGCAGGGATGCAGTTGTTCCACCCCACTTCGTGCCTCCTATTCTGAGGAGAATATTTATCGCACAAGTAATTTAGTCCACCAGGGCGGTCATATGATGAGCCCATCGAAGCTGGTGGCCTAAAATCACGCCGAGAAAACGATGTTTCCGAACCAGCTCGATCTCATGGCCATCTGTTGAAATACCAAAATTTCTAACCTTTTTTTTTTGTGCAAGGCAGAACCGCTGATTTGGCATATCTGCGTGCCCCATTCTCTTAATCAATTACCTATTGCATTGAAAGCTTCCTGCAGGCGATGCTTGACAACCTCTACAGACTTATTCGATGTCGATGTGCAGATGTCATAAGCATACATAGATATGTTTATCTCTGCTGGATGTACTGCCGGTAAACTTGCTATTGCTGTATTGAAGAGAGGTGGACTTAATACACTTCCTTGCGGAACTCCTTTGCTTATTGTGTACAGATCGGCTTGTCCATGATTTGTATTTATATATATATCTTTCTGTCTTTCAAGAAGTTCGCGATCTATTGGAGAACCCGGCCATGCATTCCGAGCGTTGAGAGTCCAAGCTGAACATGAAGGTGACTCACCGAGTCAGAGGTCTTCTTAACATCAGTAAACCCAGCAACGGCAACGTTTCCGCAGCTAACCTCGTGCCAGTTATTTGTCTTTTACGTGATTTGAATAGACAATAACGAACACAAAGTTACTTGCAGATACTTTTCATGCCATTATTTGACTGCACAGCTCACGCCCTAACTAAGCGTCCTTACTGTGGCGATAGGTACACGCCATTGTGGCCAAATACCTCGCGCCCCTTGTATTCCTAGTATGGCCAGTCGAATAGATTGCCGATTTTGTGGAAATAAATTCACGTGAATGTTCTTGCGTCTTCGCCTTAAGAGCTAAAATGAAGCTTAAATACTTGCGAAGAGTTATGCTTAAGCCAAAATCTGCCGCAGCTTTTATGAGGAAGCACCCACGCAAGATCTGCAATGTTATATCAGCTGCGTTTCTGTTTACAGTGCTTGTCCCAGCCACACTGGTTTTGCAGTGTAAGGGTGCAACTCATTAGCACACGTCCGATATTAATAAACACAGGTTAGGCCACAGTAAAACACATTGTGAGGTTAGTTGGTGTTCTGTATTAATAAAAAAAAACAGCAAAAAACAAAGACGCACACAGGAAAAATAAACTAGCCCAAGAACGTGTTGTAGAAGAATACCTTTGTCATACAGTGGGCCCTTTCCTGTATTAAAAAATAAAAAGAAGAAACAGCTTCTTTCCTGTCTTCTTGAAGGTTTCCTGTGTGCGCCTATTTCTTTTTTCGGGTGGTTTTTTTTTTAATTAGGCCACAGCTTGGGCATAGACGAACCTTCTGCTCTTCTAAGAGAGAAACCTTAGAACATGAACCTACATAGAACAAAAAATCGTTTTATGTCATGCTGATAGTGGCAAATCGTGAAAAAGGGCAAATTATTATTTATTTTTTGCATTGACGAGGGGTGTTAGTGAATATGACAAAGCATTACGGAATGCAGACTGCATTTAATGGACCTTTTCCTCAGCAAAGCCGGATTATGTGGAAGACAAGAAGGGAACTGTACTCGGTGCTGGTGACATTTTATGCGCCCACAAAACGGCGTGTATGCAAATACGGCTGTCTTCTACATGGTAGTGGTGTGCGTGCTCGCGCTTCGAAAATTTCAAGCGTGAAGGAATTCATGACCACCAAAATCGTGTTCGGAAGGCGTAGAGCGGATGACTGCGAGTTCTGTAAGGATTTGTGGTTCGTTCAACATCAGCAAACATAAGCAAAAGCGCATTCAATACACCACCACTGATTAGCCCGGTGTTGTTTTTGTTGTCTTTTAAAGGAGTAAAATGCCAAGTGCTGGGAATTTTCTTCCACGCGTTTGCTATCTCTATCCGTTATACGTTCCATCTTTGGGTCCCCCTTATCCTTCTATCCGCCCATACCTTCAGAGTAGGAAACAAGAAGGCTTTCTTCAGGTTAACCTTCCATCCTTTACCACTCTACTTCTCACATATTGCAGCACCTACTTATCTATATTTCGCGATTTCTCGAGCGTTATCACTGATTCTATGTTGTGTGTGCTGTCGCCGAGCCTTGCGGAATCAGATTGCCTGCAGGACGATAATATCGGTGCACATTCTAGAACAGGCACGTACCTAAGGGGGGGCCCGGGGCGTCCGCCCCCCCCCCCCCCGAAATTAAGTGGCATACCCCCCCCCCCCCCCCCCTCGCCCCCCATCTGCCCACGCCACCACTCCTCACACATATTCCTAAAGCGCCGACAAATCAATCTACTCGGCAGTGAACATTTTGCTGCCTTTTTCAACTAAAGCAGTGTATGACTAACTTCCGTAGTTTTTTTCGATGTCATTTAACAGAAAAAATCTCCATGTGAGCCATCCTGGTCATAGTGCAAAAAGGCTCCAAAATCAATGTCACATACCCCGTTGGAATTGGGAACCTATAACGCGCCCTTCAGAATTTCTGGGATGGGCCCACGTATGGGGAGTGCTTAACGCCTGCTTCACCTCCACCGCAGCTCGGCCCGGCATTGCACTACCTTCGGGATGGACGCACGTATGGCGAGCGCTTAACGCCTGCTTCACCTCCGCCGTGGGTGGGCCCGGTATTGCAATATATTCAGGATCGGCCTACGTGTGGGGAGTTCTTAATGTCTGCTTCACCTCCGCCGGGGGTTGGCCCGATATTGCACTATCTTCGCGATCGGCCTATGTATGGGGAGTGCTTAACGTGTGTTTCACTTTTGCCGCACGTCGGCCCGGTGTTGCAGTACTTACGGGATTGGCCCACGTATGCGGGGTGCTTAACGCCTGCTTCACCTACGCCGTGGCTGGGCCCGGTGTTGCACTACTTTCGGGATTGGCCCACGTATGCGGGGTGCTTAACGCTTGCTTCACCTCTGCCGAGGGTCGGCCCGTTGTTTCACTACTTTCGGGATTGGGCCACGTATGCGGGGTGCTTAACACCTGCTTTACCTCCGCGGCTGGTCGGCCCGATATTGCACTATATTCAGTCCGACCCGCAGCGGAGGTGAAACACTTTGCTTTTCGTTTGAGAGATTTGACTGTCGTCAGCTTTCGCTGCCATTCTATCTCCACAGAGTGGAAAGGTTGTCAAGTTTTTCACTCCTTTTGGACGGTGGTATATGGGCATCTCCTGGGGTGTAGAGGCCAGTTTTCTCAGCGATTCGGTGCCCACGCGGTAAACTTAAGATGAATTCAGTTGTCACCATCTATTGCAGCAGGCAGGGCGTAGTTTATTGTTTTAATAATAATATTTTACATTATTTATGATGCCCAACACAATTTTTATGTCACCATCTATTCGACGATCATGCGCATCGCTGTTGCTATGTTAGTTCAACCTTCTTTGTTTAGACTGCTCCAGGGGCAGGAAAGGGACTCTGTTTATAGCCACCTGGTCTGTATGCTCGTGGAACGAGTTGTGGCCGGAGAAAACGCAAGTTGCGTTTAACTTTTCCTTTTGCTTCATTATTTCCTCAGTGACGGCTCGCCGCGACGCTGGCAGATCCTCGGAACCATATATCCACGATATGGTTTAGATAAGGGGGCAAATAAAATATTGCGAAACAGCGTCCATCATCAAACCCTGCATTGACCGTTCAACCCATAAGCAATATGACTGTCACCCCTTACCTCGTCTGGTTTTTCCCTAATTGTGCAGCACTTTTCGTGCAAAATTGGCAACTGGAAATAAGAGTCGCAAGGAGATGAGAAATTAAACGATCTACTAAGGGAGAAAGCTAAGACAACAGCCAAACAGGGAGGACAAGCGGAAATGGTTTGTGAAAATATTTATGGATCAACATCTTTTTATTTAAAAAGGAAGTAAAGAAAAGGCCGCCGGAAGTGGAGAATAATTCTGTGTGTTTTGAATGACTCTTCTACAGTTATCAATCGAGCCGCCTGATGTAGCTACTTCCCTATTATTTTTCTAACCTTCCTTGGCGGACGCAGTACGTCTAGAACCGCAGCGTCCTGCGCTCTACGCCATTGTACGGGACAGGTGACCACGCATCGTTACGCAACTTCCCAAATAGCGACACGAGTCGGTTTTGGCGCTTGATAGAGCTGTATAGGATGGATCCAAAAGAACTGTGATTGTTCCGCAAATATACAATTCTCTATAATTCCTCCAGAGCTAATTCAAAAAACGCTACTAGAAATCATTCTTTTGCACTTTCGCTGCTTAACTTGTTCTTGGCAAGGTTCTTCCTCCACATCATTCCTGCGCGAGTCCATTTGATGTGGTTCTTCTTTTGCCAAGTAAAGAAGAGGTGTATCTCACAAGCGTACCTGTGAGATACACGTTATTTCAATTCTCTTTTGCGGGTTTACGTGGCTTTATGGCGAATGGTAGGCATTTTTCACATTTGTACTAGTAAAAGTACCCTCCCCCTCATTTGCATAGAAAAGTTACCTTGGGTTGCCCCCCCCCCCCCCCCCCCCCCCCCGAAAAAAAATCCTGCGTACGTGCCTGTTCTAGAACCTACGCAGGCGCCAGCGATTACTCCACAGGGTTCAATGAGTCACGTGTAAACAGCCGACGCGTCTGATCCGACAGCTCAGACTTTCGACGATAGATGAGCCTGCTGGCCACCATCACTGTGTTGAGCGTTACTTGTTTTACTGGGCACAGTTTAAGCCCAATAAACAGTTGGTTTCGTGACTTGCGCTGAACCCACTGTGGCTATTAATCGTCACTACAACGTGAAAATGTATGTTATATTTCAATTAAGCAAACTCTGCGCGTAATGTAAATCGTTACTGCGACGACGCGATGCCCGTTGCATTAAGCGTTGAAGCCATGATGCGATACCTTTTATTTAAATCCACGTAATCTAATTAACAAAAGTATGTGTTACCCTAAGGCGCTAAATTGGCTGGCATTACGGGACACTTCTTCACACAATACGTAACTGCCTCTCGTCAGAAGGCAGTTACGTATTGTAGTTACGTCAGAAGGCTCTCTGAGGGCACACAAGTTCGACTAAACAGGCCACGTGATTTTACTTTATCAGTAGTTGTGAGTACAAGCTTAACATGTTTTTTGTGGCAACTGTGAAGCTAAAACAACAACTATCTTACTGCATTTAATAGAGATGATGTGAAGTGAAGCAAATTTGTTATAATATGAAGATCCATGTGCATGTAGGAAAACACATTGCTTTCCGAAACTGCATCGCTGATTTCCTGAACGGCTGCAAATACGCCATACGATGCCAGTGTGCGTGGAAAAAACAACCAAAACAAATTAATCGGAAAGTTCAGAATGCTCATTCGTTTGGAAACTTCTATCGCAAATTTATTCGGCTAGCTCATCTTTCCAAACGTTCAGGCACGAAGCGTGCCTCACAGATGCTAATCCACATGATGACATAGTGGGATGGTGCGGGGGCTTCGGCGCGCTGCGAAAGCTTTCGCCAATTAATTGCGATTTTACATCGCATCGATGACTCGGGTGGCGACAGCGATGTTTCGGGGGTGTGGAGATCAGTTCTCCACACAGCAGTCCTAAAGCTCACTAAGCAGACGTTCGGGCCTTCCAATCAGCAGGTATGGCGCAGTGCATCTATTCATACGGAGGCGGTGATGATTATCCTTTCAACATAGATTCTATTGACAATAGAAAGGAAGAATATGACAATGAGATCACACGCGTGATTAGTAAGCGCGTGTCGCGCTTTTCACCATAACATTCAGTGAATGAAACCCTCTGCCGAGTGCTTAGGAGGAACCTTTGAGAAATGCGAAAAATTGTTTTCTGGGACATGCTCTTGAGCTACGTAGACAATATGTAGCATCAGAAAAAACGAAGTCTCCAGTGAACAGTCCAAGAAACACCTCTCCGCCTGTGCGGTATGACAAAACGAAATGATAGAGCAACGAATAAAGTTGGGAGTGATTATGAACGACTTTGATGTGGAGAAAAAAGGCTTTAGAGCAATTGATGGCAAATCACGCTCCTACTATTGCTTCAGGTCGCTTCCAGCGCAGCCATCTGCATGAATTTATTTTGAAATGTCTAGAAATAGCAAGATGGGGCCATCCTGTCTCCGTAAGACAACTCGCCTCTCTACGCACAGGAGAGTCTGCATAGAAGAGCGCCAGAATTCCATCCTTAGGTTCATTTAACTGATTATATATTCTTGGAAATATCCGTTTCTCGCATTTCTCATTCATTTATAATCAGTGAATGAAGAAATCAAGCAGTCAATTGCCAACATTAACCACCTCATCCGAAACATTCAATTAGTCAGCTAATCAATCCATTGATTACTGGGGGAATCAATAAAGCAATCAATCTATCTGGCGACAGCTGCTTTATCAGCAGCTATGTAGCACTCCTTGTTCACACTTATCAGGCTTGTTGCACAAAGAGAGCTGCATTATAGCCTGTACCAACGGACCAAAGCTCTCACCGCGTATGCTTAACATACACGTGCGTGTGCTTCAGATAGTTGATTAAAAATTAAATTGTGGCGTTTAAGGTCCCGAATTGCACTGTTCATGCTCAAGGACACGGTAGGTGGAGCGCTCCGGATAATTTTGTCTACCTCGAATTCGTTTACGTGCACTCAAGGCAGGATACACGAAGGTTTTTCGCATTCCACCCCCATCGGAATGTGGTCGGCGTTGTCAAGAATTGAGGCCTCATACTGTATAGTCGGGTCATGCAACATTAATGTTGAGTTAGCGGTAGAAACGCAAACAAGAACGGAAGTTCAAACAAGCATGACGAGGCCTAGCTTCAAATCCAAGATCAAAGAACTTGAGGGCACCCGGAAGACGAGGAGAGTTGGACCAAGAGAGAAAAAAGAGGACGGTTGGACGTAGAGCAGGAAAGTGTGCATGATAAACGCTCCTAAACCTTAAGGAACATAGGTTTTTGCGCGTGACTTTGGACACATGCATGGCCTGGTTGCCCCAAGGACGGAGCTCGAGAGAGAAGCTGGCTTCATTCGCCGATAGCTTCTGGATGCTTTCAGGCCCGTTAAAGTGGATGCCCCATTGACTCTCTCTTTCCGCTGTTCACTTTACTCTGAGAAAACCTGCTTCGATATTCTCTCCCTGCGCTCCAAGGGCTCTCTCATTTGAGCGTGGAACTTCTGGTGGCTATGCAAGCCAAAGTGCTTAGAATATGTATTGCTCTTCCCAGGAATACATGGGCTGTTGGCACCCTGACGCAGAGCAGGCTTCTTTCACTGCCATGTTTTTTTTGCATGCAGGGACCTCCCTCGCACTCGAGTGCGGTATGTGGCGAGAAAAAGGTGACCATCCCTTTGCTGTCATTCGTGATTGAGAGGCACAACGCTTGCTTCCTTTACGTTATCCGCAGAGTTCCATGTCTCGTGTTTCACGCTAGAAGTGCAGTGCTTATTAGATTTTCACCACATCATCTACAATCAAGAGAAACACAAATATGTCTGAGCCAGCTGTAGCAGATTTTGCACAAGAGCAAGCCTACAGCTCATAGAATACCCGCTATCGCTTCTGCTCCAATGGATTGGTCATTCCTATCAGCAACCATAGGCGTGTGGATTCTGGCAGTGAAGAAAGCAATCTCAGAAACGCATGTTCATAGGACATCTGCCACATCTACTGAGGCAGCTGTACTGCAAGCAGCAATCGGTTATATTTTGCAGCAGGGAGTCGGTAACCTAGTGCTTTTTATTTTCAGAGAATCATGGGCGGCTCTGCAATGCCTGAGCTCACCACGTCTGCAACAACGGCTGGTAACCTGTATAAACTTCTTTAGGAACACTAACCTGCAGGCATATCCACAGTGTTATGCGTCAGCGGCTTCCCGCCTACTGTGGAATAGTAGGGGATGTCAGAGCTAGACACGTGACTGGAACTGCACACAGCGACTCGTGCAAGCTGATCCCGATACTAATTTCAAGAAGTGACGCAGTGGCGCTCGTGTCAGCCATTATGTGGCACACCTGTAGCATAGGCTGCAGTGTGACGTCAAGCTCAGATACGGGGTCACGTGATCGTTTCAGCCGCAGGTGCAACTTTCGCATGCCACGTGGCACCTGATCACGATAAGTGTGATCCAACGCTCCTTCATCGCATTCGCCTGAATGTCTCTTACGCAAGAAACTATTTACTTGAAGTCCGTTTGTCCAGAACGCCGTTATGTCGCGCCTGCGGTGTTGACGAGGGCTTGCATCATTTAACTTGTGTTCGTAGTAACTTCACAACCAGAAGGGCTGTCTTGAAATTTCGAGGAATGCTTCAAACTTGCGACGTGAGATGCAACTATAGCAGTGCGGGATCTTGGTGGACAGTGTGAAAGTCCAGAATCTCAAGTGTGTCTTAATAAAGCATTCATATGGGATTATGTACATCACTTTTGGTAATGTGCACTCGTGATAGTGAATGGTTGTGTTGAGCTTGTGCTTTCCTTTAACTCAATTCTTTCTTTCATCTCTCGCCATCTTAACGTGAGAAAGCATACCGGGCCTGGCGCTATGGCTATATATAATTGAACTCTCTTTCTCTCGCTGATTTAACTTTACTCTCAATTATGGTTTGTATGAGACCACACACACGACAATGTATAATGCTATGCGCTTCCAGCTACGGCCTTGTTTTCATTGTAGACCTTTAGTCGATCATGTGGGGACGTGTTCCCAAGGCAAATATTTTTTTTTCTTATCCAGAAGTCATCATCAGCGTTCTTTCCTTCTCAGTCCTTTTTCTAATGAACAATTATTGCACGAGGAGCAAGCATCACTGCAGTCATACCGCTTCCTTTTATAACACACTCCGCGCGTTTTAAAATAAGTAGGGAACTAATTTTTTTGCAAGATTTTTACCTTGTTGTTGATGTCAAAGGCGCTATTGGCTAGCCTCCTGGGAAGCAGGTGAGCTTTGCCAGAGAGAAACCAATGAAATTCTAAGGACATCAGCATATGCAGTAATACGTATGGTTCCCTGTCAAACAGGTGTCACAACGGAGCAGCACAGGAGACAAACACTGTAGAGAAAATGACAGAACACAACAAAGCTCTCCAAAGGAAGGGGAGGTACGAAAAATTCGGGTATTCCGCATTTCACTACAGAGCTTTTTTTTTAAATTATTATTATTATTATTATTATTATTATTATAATTATTATTATTATATACTGAATGGTTTTTTGGAAGCCGACGAAATTCCAGAATGCTTAAAAACTGCAGTTATTGTACCACTACACAAGTCAGGGAAGAAAGATAGTATTGAAAACTATCGGCCAATTTCTGTATTGTCGATTATTGCTCAGGTCTTAGAAAAATTTCTTTTCCACACTATGTCTTCTTTTCTTAACAAATTTTCTATCCTGACCAATCGACAGTTTGGCTTTATTTCAGGGCGTAGCACTGTGGCACTGCTTGAGCAATTTTCAGAAGAACTGTTCTCGGCATTTGATCAGAATCTTTTCACATGTGCGCTATTTTTAGATGTAGCGAAAGCGTTTGACTCCCTGAATCATCAAATCTTGTTAAGTAAACTGCATTTCTGGGGATTTCATGGGCCTTTTTACAAAGTTCCCGAAAATTACTTCAGCAACAGATTTCAGGTGGTCTCTACCGATGATAAGGACGTATTTAGTTCTAAGCTGTCGGTAAAGGCTGGAGTTCTTCAGGGGTCCATTTTTTCGCCATTGGTGTTGAATATCTTTGTTAACGACTTCCCTTTAGCAATTTCGAAATGTTCAGTATTCCAGTATGCTGACGATATTGCATTATTAGCGAAACACCTTTCTTATAAAACGTCCACTGAAATGTTGCAAAATGACGTGTACAAGGCAATGCTTTGGTTCTCTAATAATGGAATTGTTGTAAATGCCCAAAAAACAAAACTTGTTTGTTTTCGCTCCCCACTTAAGACTACTGTTATTTACATGCCTCTCTACTTGCATGAGTCAGACTGTGTTCATTGTAAATGTGCGCCTGTTCCATACGTGGATTGTGTGAAATATCTTGGTACCTATTTCGATAGTAATTTATCGTGGCAACATCACTTATCACTTATTTTTTCTAAACTGAGGTCAGTAGCCTGGCTGTTATTTAATATCAAAAGTATTGCACCCTTGTCTGTAAAAAAGATTATAGCACAGGCACTAGGTTACAGTGTGTTGAGGTACGGCATTACAGTCTTTGGCTTTTGTTCGGATCGTTGGAGATGCAGGGTTGACCGGATTATAAAAAACATTCATAAAAATGTTGCGTACAATTCCCCAATGGTAACTCCCCCCCCCTCCCCCATCTGCAAACATATTCCGTGAACTTGGGCTACCATACTTCCATCCATTACTTATAGAAACAGTTGTCGTTAAACATTTCTGGAATTCCGCTTTCAAACAAAAAGGTGCCGCCGCAAGAGAGCTTAGAAAACATGTCCGTTATGTAATTCCTCGTTCAGCCACAAGGTATGGCGCGGCCAGACGCTGTGCTTATGTGCCTGACATATTTAACAAATTACCAGAAAGAAATTTTTAACGCGACATCAAAAAGCACGCTCAAACACATCTTAAAGCAGCTACAGTAAAATTCCCCTCTTGTACATTTTTTTTGCATCGCAATATTTACCTCTTCAGCTTTTGTTATATGTAGATAACCAAATGTTATCTTGTTTTTTTCAATTTTTTTTCTTTCGTCTTTCGTTTCTTTTTCTTCATTTCTCATGAATTTATGTATATTTTTTTGCTTTGTCTATCACATTCCTTGGCACGGTCCTACAAGCCAACTGAGGCTTAGACCAGCCTGCTTGTGTTGTTTTGTATTTTCTGTGGCAATAAACATTATTATTATTATTATTATTATTATTACTATTATTATTATTATTATTTATTAAGATTATTACGCATGTGTGAACATTCGAAACTTCCGAATAACAAATGAAACAGTGAAACATACGATTCGATCTTCGTGTCTAATGGTTGCTATTCGAAAATGCCAATATATTTCGCATATAATTTTAAAGTACATCAAACCCTCAAATGCGCCGGAATAAACATAAAACTGCAAGTACGGTAAATTTTCGCCCCCGCGGGCAGGCATAGACATAAAACAGGAGGACTTGCGTAGTGGAGCAGGCTATCTCACTTAGGTGTGCATGCTTTACAGGCTGCATCGGGATCATTCGCCCTCTCTCAAGAGCTCTGTGCACGCAGAGAAACTACTTGTTTGCTCCTAGAGCTCCATTCGCGCTTTTAGTAAACGATTCTTCGTAACGTACTATGTGAGCCAAAAGCGTGGCAGTTTGGGCGAGTTGGCATGTCATGACTGCGGAAATTCATGACTGCGGACACTGCGGAAATTCCTACGCTTCGCTGACCAGAAAACCGAGTGCTTGTGGCAGTGCCAGTTGCGTGAACTTCGTGGCCGTTGTTCCGGGAGAAGACCGATTCCTGGAAACACTGTTCACTCGCCGGAAAACTTGGACCTACCAGAACACATCCACAACGTTTTGGCGTTGGTACCTAAGTTCGCGGTGGAGTCTAGTAAACCACGGGAAGAGATGCTTTCAATGGTGAGGCAGATTTCCAGGTTTAGCGCCCACTCTGTTTTCCGTTCCCTTTGATTACCCCTACCTCCTTCCTTTTTTGCTCTTCCTGAGCTGCGCTACAAGCCTAAAACTATGTGAGCATTAATACTACCGGGATGTGAACATCGTTTCATACTAATTGTTATAACGGCAATTCGTTGTTCGAAAACTATTCGAAAGGTATTCGATATTAGATTCGAATCGCTACTGGCACAGCTCGGTTTCAAAATCTCTATTCGCACACCCCTACATATTATCAAACTTACCCCATTCATGGAGCTCGCGTAGCGGGACTGTTTAGTAATTGTCGACACGATTATTGCTTTTCTACATGGTTAATACATAAATACATATATTATGACCCAATAGCGAGCAAGAAGAAGAAAAACGAAAGGCTACCAACAAACGATGGCGTCAAGCAGTTGAAGCATTTCTACACAAAAGGAACCGACGTAGATGACAAACTCGCAAGTTTTTCCTTCCACCGCGAACTACCGCGCCACAAAGCACTCTATACCGCTTAAAAACGCAGAGCACCCAATCCATCTTCCTGGAATGTGAAACCAAAGCGTGAGGATCGTGTCAAACGGGAAAGGATTACCGTTTATCTCTTCAAGAGTGTCCCGGCTTCGAGAAAATGTTGTTTCGAAAATTTCGCTGGAAAAAGCAAATTTGAGCTTGTTGATGGTGAAAGCCTAGTTGTGTCAGCACCCGCCACGTTTCCCTGTACGTAAGAAGGCTCCCCTTATCGGCTGAAGTGGAAATTCCCTGTCGGCCATGCAGGGTTTTCTTGTTCCCAGGCGAAAGCTTTAAAATTTATGCGGCCATCACCCCGTCTTTTGGCCGTAAGCCGGCCCGTAGTTGAGTATTCCAGTCTCTGGCTGCATAATATGGTTTCCCCGCCTGCCACTTCGCGAAAGCACTCTAAGCAGGTCTAAGCCAGCGCGTAACTGTCGAGATCATATTCACTGAGCTTTATCTGAGAGGCATTGCTGAAAATGTGGCACGTGTGTGCTTGCGAAAGCTCGTAAGCCGCAACGCAATCACTGTTCTCGCCTAGCCGTTTCGACGGGGTGGTGTCGTTGTTTGTTTAAAGCTGCACGCGATGACTAGAAAGTGCTTTCAAGCGTGTTGAGCACTTCCTCCTTGCATTCTTTATTTGTTTTAGTCGAAAATTGCAGCTTATTCGTAGAAATTAGCCTTAAGTTCTGTTTACGTTGCAGGTATTTGGGGACAAGCGACAGTGACAAAACACCTTCTCGGCGGACTTGGTTTGTTCTTTCGCGGTTTTAAAGCGAAGCTTTTTTTGTCTACCATGCGTCGATTCGGCATGGGTCGGTCGGACGGTCAGTTTGTCTGTCGCTGGTTTACTGACCAAGTTGTCACCGAGTAGATTCAACCTCACTTTCGAAAATTCGCAGTTGCGCCCGAAAGGCGAGGCACCGATTGCGATAGCAAATTAGTAGATAGCTATACGAAGTAAGGATAGTAGTTTTATCGGCCGTATTAACTTGGAAACATTCGCTTACTAAGTAACTTAACAATCATAGAATGTGTAAGCGGGACTGAATGAGGCCATACAAGGAAACAGACACATAGAGATAGCGCTGTCTTTGTATGTCTGCTTCTTTCTACGTCCTTGTTCAGTCGAGCTTCCACATTCTATCATGAATTCAACCTAACTAGCCCGTCAACGTGTTCTAACTAAATTAACCAGCACGGTGGCACGCGCGCACAGGGTAAACATGAATACATCTCGCTCGATGAGCGCGGAAACACGCTGTGAAAATCCTGGAGTTAAGAATCGCGGCAGCAGCCGCCAGCCGATTGACCTGCGTGCATCTGTCGCTTCAGCGCAAACTAAACGCACAGCGCATAGGAAGCTACCGGCATTACGCGCACTCGGCAAACATCGCAGATCGCTTTGAAGATGAGGCCGGCGCGGGCGCGCACTTTGGCCGCGTCGCAGATCGCTTTCAAGACATACGAGCGACGGGAACGCGTCCCTACGGCGTCCGCCTAAGGCGTCTACTAAGGCATCCGCGATTCGCGTGGCCAACGCCGTAGTACCCGCCGCGGTTGCCTCCACTCTGGACGGAGCGGTGGGCGAGGAGGACATCGAGGCGCCCTAGCAGCCGCTGGAGAAGAACGCCCCTCCTCCCCCGACTGCCCTCCCTGCCTCCCGCGCCACAGGGGAGGGCACGTATCCGGGCCGCGTTCCTCGCGCTCGCGCCCGCGAGATTGAACTGCGTTTGCCGGCTCACCCTCACAAGCTTTCACTAATACGAAACCTGACGGCGACGGCTGAAATGCGCCTGGAGTGTCCCAATCGCAGTAAAAGAAAACGCCTCCTAGTTCAGGGATTCGAACCTCGGTCCACTAGCGCAGCAGCCCCACGGTCTCACCATTACGACACAAGGGCACGGATAATTTTCTAATGCGAGCACCAACTGTCTGTTGGATATCATTCGATATCGTAATGTTCTCTGTACTATGGCCCATACCAAAAACGCGGTATTGACCAAGAAGCGTGTCGGCCTGTTGGTAATGAGGATTATGATTTTAATACAACGGCACCCTTTACATTCAATAAGCGAGCGGTACAATGGCATCCGCCCACTAGGACTTAGAAATTGATTATTTAGTCGCTACTCTTCAAGGTTTTTACACGTGTTCGTGCTATGTTATATTTTTCTGTTTCTTACAATAAACTAGAGCTGATAAACTACAGACGTCAACGTGATCGTCGAACTTGCAGAAGTCATCTTTCTCGTCCGCGGCATATTACGTAAACCGCCCGAAGCGCTTTTACTGTCGGCGACACAAAAGCCTATACACCTACATTTCTCATGCGTCTGCAACGATAGATTTGTTTGACACACTGACTGAAGCCAACAATGCGCTCCGCTTTGTTGTTCACCGGTAAAAGTTTGCTCTATTAAACGTCGGTGCGCCCAAAGGCATTCTCATGCGTCTGAAGCGGGAAATGCTCTCTCGGCTGGCATTGTTCGAGATTTGGCGCATGTGGTAGGTATTCAGACCCTGTCATCGCCATACCACCCGGCGACATAGCCATGTTATGTCTCGGCGAATTCGAGGCGTGTTCCACGTGCGGTGGTAAAACGACACAGTAGACGTTTCTCCCGCGTGTCCCGTTTCCGGTAGCGTTTGTTTGTTATTTCCAGCCTTAATGCTTATGTGTAGGTGACGACTGTCTGGGAATGACGCAGTCGGGTGGCTGACTGACGACAAATGCGCCAGAGCTGCATCGGCGTTACCGATTGTGCTATAGTTTACCAGTGGCCACGTCCGTAGGCTGTGAATAAACAATACATGCGCAGTAGGTATCTGTAGATACACCGATTGCAAACTGCCCAGTTGATGCATCCAGGTGATAAAGTTCAAATATATTCGCGTTGTCTTTTTACGAAGAAGGGAAGCAACAATGAAACAGTTCCTTTCACGTTAGCCTGACAAAGTTCTCGCTGTCCGCTTTTCACTGTAACGGTATAATCTTGCTGTCTACCCCCTTCCCTGCCCTATAAAACAATAAAGAAAACGCTCTGCAGATAGTTGCACAGTATTAAAGTGTCAGTCCTTGCTTTGTCAGATTTATGTGTACGTAAGATAGTCCTGGAATGTGATAAATTAAATGTTTATATATTTCGTTATATAATTCGATTGTTTTATTGGATCACTATTAACATTTTCTTCGAAGGTAAGCGCTGGCCTAACTTTACCTGCAGATTGTATTCCCTAGTGTAGGGTAGCCAACTGGGCTCAGTCCTGGTTAACCTCCCTACCTTTCATTTATCATTTTCTCTCTCTCTCTCTCTCTGTTAAAACAGCAAATAATGCTCCGTGCGCGGATATATTTTGTGCGTGCTCATTTTATGCAGTTGATTTCCTCGTAGTTATCCAGACTTCTGGTTGCTTTTTGGAAGCCACTTGACCAGGAAGTGGGCGGTACATATTGTGACAACGCCAACTATCTCTTTGACATGGTCACCGCGTGTCGATGACTATGGTTTCCCACTTTGGCACATACCCACAATTGGAGATTGTCCAACTAAGTAAGGTCAAGTTGTCCAATTGATCCAACGTGGTTGTCCAATAGTTGTCGAATATGGCCAAGTTGTCACACATTGTGACAACGCCAAGTGTCTCGTTAAGATGATGACCATGTGTTCATTAATATGATTTAGATAATATGCCGCATACATACAATTTGATTATGATGATTTCCATACTAAGTCACATACCCGCAACGGGGATTTGGCCAAGCAGCGGGTGGTACATACCATGCCACCAACTAGCTATTTGGTGTGATCACCGCCTGTCGAATATGAATAATATTTCCATACTGTGGTACACACCGATAACGGTGGATTGGGCATGAAATGCATGCGCATGTTGATAATGATAGTTTTGACTTTCATACAATGGCACATACCGACAAAGGACGATCAGCCAAGAACCGACCGGCATATTTAAAGTAAATAGGAAATTAGGAAATACAAGCCAATATGAGATTTGTAATGCAAAAAGGAACTGAGGCGTGCAGACAGGACACATGAGTAGAGAAGTGGACAACACTGCCATTTGTGTTGTCCGCTTCTCTACTCTTGTGTCCTCTCTGCACGCCTCAGTTCTTTTTTGCATTATGAATAGTTACCAACTAGCTCAGCTTTCTGTCGTTATAAGATTCGTCCCGTTTCGTAACAGAGGTGAGCAAGTGCGCATGCGCTTGCCGATTTCGTTTACGTCAAGGACGAACGAATGAAACGGGCGAATTTAGAGCAGTTCATAAACCACTTAATGAAAGTTTCGCTTCACATATATTTCAAGATGTTCGTTGGATTTGCATAATTTTTTCAGCGTTTAGCGAACACTATCGTAACTTTTTACTGAGAAAAAGCAGCGACGCTTACCTTTCACTTAACGATCGTATATTTCCTAACACTGTGGATGGCACATCGCTCTTCTAGCTATATTGCTTCGAAGCCACACATTATAACGTAACAAATCATAGTGTATAATTCGTGAACAAATAAAATTCCATATTCATTAGTGCTGTTACTAAGTTCGGTAACTGTTTTCTTTTTCAGAATAATCTAAACTAATAAACGGCCGCAATGCAAGAGACCAGACTAGTTAGTGATTCAAGAAAGTAAATCCACAGCGCGGAAATTAGACGAGACTAATGAGAACAAAAATATATGTATATTACGGGAGAACTAACCGCCTGATTACTGTCAATGTTCTTTTTTATTTTTCAATTATATGGAACTTAGAAGACGTCGTCTTTAATTCAAACCGGCTACTTTCCCATAGAAATATGAAAAAAAAAGCAATTAGTCTAACGCATTTTAATTAATATTCAACTCTAACTCGCAATTACGCTAAGTCCAGGCACATAAGTACGCAAATGGCATGCTAAAGCTGAAAGTCAACTGAGAAACACGACAACACAAAGTCCAGTTACATATGGGCACTAAAGTAAACACAAAGTCAGGCCACTTAGCTGTACTAAAATCAGGGCGCATAGGAAATAACGGACTACATTCGTATGAAGGAACACAAAAACAGGCATTGGATTGGCCAAAGTCGTATAAAAGGAAAACATAGAATGCGCTTATCCCATTTAAACACTCTACTCAATACTTTCCGATAATATTGTTCGCTTCCAGAAATCTTTGAAGGGCCAGTAACCCTCGTCTTTGCAATGAGTATATTGGCCAAACACCTAATATGTTCCTGAGGCTGAAGGCCCTGCGGTCTAATTCCCTTAAATCACGTGCTAGACCTTGTCCGTGTGTGTCGTATCACGGACATTCTAACAAAAGATGATGTACATCCTAATCCGCGTGGCCACAAGTGCATGCCGGACTATCAGCTGTTGAAATCTTTTGCAGAAAGTGTTTTGTGTACGCAGTACCGACACGTAGACGGTGAAACAGCTCTTCAATGTCTTCGGTTGTGTCCAGTGCGGACGTGATATTAAATTGTTGGGAAAGGTCAATGTGAAATAAATCTGAAGATTTCGAGTTGTGATCAAACGATGTCGCTTCGCGACCATAGGTAGAAGCCTGTCTTACTATGTGCCCCAATTCGCCTTGTGTTATATGGAGATCATATGTGGCGCTTGACCAGATGCCCTGTCCGTTGCAGCCTTCCCAGGGCTATTGTGTTGGTGAGGTATCCATTGGAACAATATTGTGCGCTTCTTTCCACTTGCTTTTGTTTTGAGAATTGCTAATGTTAGCAAGATGTGACTACAAAGTGGCCTACGAGTCAAAGCGGATGATCCACTGTTTCCCTTTTTACACTGAAGTCATGTACCGTAACAAAGACAATATTGCAAAAAGCTCTGTTGTAGTTGACGATGTCGTGTGAGACCATTTGAACGTCGCTGTTCGGCTCCATTCTGGAATGTTGAAGGCAGCTGTAGAAAAATTTGGCTGACAAGAAGTATCTCCATACGCTCGAATATCACCACGGTATCGAAGGTATATCTGGCATAACGCTAATCGTTGTGCTGCTATCATAAACATGTCTCGTTTGCGAATAATTCCTTCAACCGAAAGTTTCATTTTCGGGGCGACGAGTTGCCATGGAGGGTAGGAGATATTCGAGGTACAAAATTCGTGATATGGTAGTTGACGTTTGTGAACCTGAAACACCGCATTGATGCTCGTCCTCTCTCTCTCAATAAGTGCAATTGCTAGTGAGAGCCTTTTGTGCTGCACTGAAACGCGAAAGTTGCGTCGACAGGTTTTAACCGTCCTCACAGTAGGACATGGATGACGACGTGCTTCTGCAATTACTAAGGAATAGAAGTTGCTCTAGGCAAACCTACGCATGCCAAGAGGCTCCTAGCTATTAATCGTTGAAGTTGCTCTTAGGATTAACGGGAGATTCTATGCAGAACAGGTGAAGAATATGCTATCTTTTGCTTTATAAGTGTATTATGTACTTTTAGTAGGGATCCTAGCTATTAATCGTAGAAGTTTCTCTTAGGATTAACAGGAGATTATACGCAGAACAGGTGAAGAATATGCTATCTTTTGCTTTGTAAGTGTATTATGTACTTTAAGTAGGGATGAAACCGACTCTACCGATACCGTGCCTTCCACGTGGCGAAGAACATTTATTATTGAGTTTATTTGCTCTTCGAGGGCTTTAATGTGAGAGAGAGAGGAATAGAAGAGAAGAAAGGGAGGGAGGTTGACAAGACGCAAGTCCGGTTTGCTACCCTACACTGGGGAAGGGGTATGGGGTCGAAGAGAGAGATAGAAGATAGAGAGAGCACAGTTTCGCGCACATATGAATGTTCGCACCGAGTCTCAAGGATATCAAGAAAGTACCCTGTCTAGTATAACTCCCATAAATGTGTGTTGTTTTACTACGTCTAAGGATTGTTCCTCAAGGCACAGCTGAAAGTACTTTAGACATCCTCTGGTGAAGGGTAGCACAGCCGTCTTACTATAAGACAGTTCCATTATGCCTTCCTTTAAGAATTTGTCCACAATGTTTATACCTTCCGGCAAAGTTGACTGAACAAGTCTGGCACATGAACTAGAGGCCCAAATACAATGGTCATCCCCATATATGAAGTAGTCTAGTGCAGGTGGAAGTCTCTAAGGTAAATCAGCCATCACACAATTAAAGAGAAACGCACTTAACGCACTGCCTTTGCATGTATGTGGATGTGCGTGTGCATGCGCATGCATATGACACATGCATGTACGAAATACGTCATAGAAACTGTCAAAGTAATGTGAACAGCATTCGAGCTATGTAGCTACATAACATATTTCTGAAGTCACCATAATTTGCCATCGGTAGTGGCCATTCTGAAACCTCGGTGGCTTCGGCTATATGCGACATTCATCGGCATCGTCTCTCTCAGCTATAGTACTCGGCTTCCAAGATCGCCCATAAGCATGACGGCAGAACGATGTTTCTATGATGACGAGATAGTGACGCTGAGTTGATGACCACCAGAAAATGACGTCAGTGGAACCACAAATATGGTATGACGTCGACGGCATGACGACAGTGATATGAAGATTCCTAATAGATGATGGCGGTATAATGATGACAGACTGACGACGACATGAGGACAAGGGGATGACGACGAGTGTACGATGACAATGGAGTGACGGCGACGGCGTAAGAACACATGGAGGACGAAACGGGAATAACAACGATGGCACAACTACGACGGCATGATGATGAGGCATGACGAAGCTGATGCACGTTACCGACTGCCCGACGACGACGCAATGACGACAATCGCATGACAACAAAGTGATACGACAACGATATAGTAAGACGACGATGGAATGGCGACAGTGGCATGAGAGTCAAATGATGAAGTTAGAATGACGACCATGGGGCGACAGCAACTGGATCGACAGTGTGACAGCAACAACGGTGTGACAGCAAATGCGTGATGACGATGGGATGACAATGGTATGAAGAGAATGGGATGACGGCGAGTGTGAGATGTGAACGACGTGAAGGATACTTCATCACGAAGCCTGTATGAAGAAGATGGCGTGACGACGGTGGCATGACGAGAGTCAGATGACGAAGCTGAAGGTACGGTGATGAATCACGACGGCATCCCGACAGCAGAATGACAACTAATGCACGACGAATATGACGATGATGGCACGACGGTGGCGACGTGGCACTATGGCATGATGAGAGTAGGATGACGAAGCTGAATTGACGAAGATTCAACGGCCCGGATGGCATCATGGCCAGTAGGCACGCACCTAGTGGCCCAAGCTATTAGACAACTTTGGCCACTGTGTATAGCGTAGAAGGCGCAACAAAAAAAGCATGATGAGAGTCGCATCACGAAGCTGGACTGATGACGATGGATCTATCATGATGGCATTACGACAATGAGCAAGAAATCTAGTGACCCAAGCCGGTAGACAACCTGGGCCACTAGACCTGCGTGCGAGGACGGACGGATGAACAGAGGCAAACTGATAGATAGATAGATAGATAGATAGATAGATAGATAGATAGATAGATAGATAGATAGATAGATAGATAGATAGATAGATAGATAGATAGATAGATAGATAGATAGATAGATAGATAGATAGATAGATAGATAGATAGATAGATAGATAGATAGATAGATAGATAGATAGATAGATAGATAGATAGATAGATAGATAGATAGATAGATAGATAGATAGATAGATAGATAGATAGATAGATAGACAGACTCAAAATACCTTAAGTAGGCAAATAATGTTAACCGCATTAAAAAAATTAAGAATGACGGTTCTCCTCAGCACCATACTATGGGGCCGAAACGACAATGCAGGAGCGTATAAACGGATAAATAAGAGAATCACTTATTTCGTTTTACCTGCTAAAGCAGTCTTGCCGAATCAAGTTTGCGTTTACTTAATGCAAAAATAGATTGTTAACAATAAAAAAGGAATGGCAAAGATGCAAACACGCGCTCCTACTGGCATCGATAATCTACCACAAGATATTTTCGTATGTTCCTGAAACTTTTGCTGACAAATGAATTCTAGACCATCACACTAGGTTGAGCCTTTCATTCATTTTGAACGCGACGTAGTTACTGTTTGTGCGGAGAGTACAGATGTCATAACATCACGGAAAGCCAGTGCGGTAACTTCAAAGCTTGCTTTCCTTTCCCAATCTTTTCTGGCCTACCGCGATTCCATTCGTGGTAATAGTGGTGCTACTGTTCTCGCTTCAGTAAACAATGCCAGACTGTCCAGTGTGCCTTGAATAGACTGGACGATAGGCCATTTACAGAAACAAAGGTCTTGGTAACCTGGCCTCAAAGCTCATCATCCAAGAATGTTATGCGAGTTCTTCCGCAGTACCTGAAGGTGACAGACTTGAGTGCCCGATTATATATATATGTTGGATCTGGCTAAGTGCATGTGAAAGTGCGATCTAGACTCGTGTCATCTCTCTCTCCCTCTTTCTTTGAATCTCCCATCCGTCTCTCTACGTGTAGAATTGCAAACTGGATAAAGTCTGATTAACCTGCCTCCATTCGGTCTCTCTCTCTCTCTCTAACGTTTCCGATATTCCAGAATTAAAATTAGCCAGTAACTTTAGTTTAACGTTCATCTCAAGTGTACCTTCAAAGAAATCGAGGACAGTATAGTACAAGAAGGCGAGCGAGGCAGACCACTTTCCTGTCTGTTTTTCTTTTTTCTTTTTTCTATCTTGTATCCTCGGTTTACATTCATGCTACCGTGTATTTAGTGCAACAATATATGATTTATTATAGTCACGGTACCATGTATTCAGTATACAGTAGAACAGCACAAACTGTGCTATGTAGAAGTTTCATTAGGCCCAGGACCACCGCCCAAGGTACGAAAGAAAGAGAAGGACAGGCGAAGTGTTAGAACATGCCAAGGTGGCACCGTGTGTTAGAACACAAACGCGAATAGAAATTATTACACTTAAGGCTTGGATGAAGAATCGAAGAAACGTTTGGTAGTATCCAAGTGCTGCGACTATTTTCCGTGCTCGCAGCTATAGAACCGGAAAAGAAACCAAACCGTTCTAGCTTGCAACTTGGTAATCTACACTAAAGTTTCTGAAAAAGCCACTGCGATGTGTGATGCGAACTTTCTTTCACTCCTTGTATTTGAGAAATACGCTTCGTAAAAGTTAGGTAACAGAATGTGTTTCATGATAAGAAACATGAAGCGCGATGCTATTGCACGTGGACGCTGGAACTCAACCGACGCGTTTGCGTTAACCAGCCCAATCTTCGTTTCCGAAGCCCTGATATTCAGCAGCGTAGCGGAGCCCAGCGAAGGAAATCGGGAAACGGAAATAGCTCTTTACGCGCACATGTCGTTACCCGCGACCACAGTCTCATTGAAAGGCGAGCGCGTGTTAATTGTGACGTTTTTTTAAAACACGCGCCTTTCCCTCCACTCTCTTTTACCTAAGTGGGCGAAAACAGCTTCGTCGCGTTTCAGTTCATCTCTCTCTCTCTCTATGTGCCAGGAGATTAGCGAGCGGCATTCCGGAAGCCTTAATTAGCCTCATTAAAGTCCCGCGTCCCGGCTCCGTCAAAGTTGGCCAATGACGTCTGTTCCAGGGGAAAACACGTTCAGCGCATGTGACGTCACTGTCTGCGTGGGAGTCGCGGCGGCGTGATTTGTCGTCCCGGAACAGTACTTTGCCAGGCTATTCAATATGGCGAAAATTTTGTGGGTCTTTCATGTTCATTCCTCTAAAAGCCCACGATAGGCTTCGAAGGCAGTGCGCCTACACGCTATCCCGCTGGCATGTGGCTTCGTACGGGGCAGGCGTACGCCCGGAATGCTATATAGGCTTCGACGGCCCAACAGAGAAAGGGTCGTTTTGTGCCGTCTGCTCGGCAGCCAGGCAGAGAAAAAGAAGAAATATGATATTGTTACGTACGCACTTCAGGAGGTATTTGCGCATGGCGAGTCGCTTCCGGCCGGAAACGCTGCTGACATCTCAAAGAGGCTATATAATTTGATTACAGAATATAAGCATCAGCTATAGAAGTTCAAGAAAAGGTAACCAAAAGGCCGGATAACTACAATCAAATCAACTGCACAAAAGATACACCCACAAAAAGTCTTAGCGCACCCAGCACTTCTTGCTGCTGAATAGGAGTCACCTATACAATCTGAAAGTTAGGCAAGTGCTTACCACGCACAAAAAAAAGTGAATAGTTAATCAATAAACTAATTGAACTATAAAAAAGAACATCTAATTTATCAGATTTCAGAGCTTTCGTACCTCCACATAAATGAGACAAAGCAAGGACCTACGCTTCAATGAAGTGCATACGTCGGTAGAGAGTTTTCGAAGAGGCTATCAGTATATTATACACCGCTACACCAAGAAGTAGACAACCATAGCTTTGTCACGCTAACGTGAAAATCGCTGGTTCCTTGTTAGTTGACTTTTTTGCCAACGGACAACGCTAAGACTTTTGAACTCTGTAACCTGGCTGCACCAATTCCACAGCTTGCAATCGGCGTACCTACGTATAGTTATTGAGCATGTATTGTTCATGCACTGCCTAAGGGCGTGGTCACGGGTAAACTATAAGACAGTGGGCAACACCGACGCAACCGCGGCACATATATTGTCCGTGAGTTCTGCGACTGCATCGTTCCCAAAAGGTCGTCGCCTACACATAAACAGTGAGGCTGGAAATTACAAACAAGCTCTGCCGGAAACGGAAGGCACGGAAGAAACCTCTACTCGATCGTATTACCACAGCACGTGGAACATGCCTCGAATTTCCCCAGACATGACATTGCTACGTCGTCGGGTGGTATGGCGATGACAGGGGCTGAATGCCTGCCACGTGCGTCAATTCTCGAACAATGCTGGTCGAGAGAGCGTTTCTCGCTTCAGAAATGAGCATGCCTCGGGGTGCACCGACGTTTAATGGAGCAAACTTTTACCGGTGAATGACAAAGCGGAGCGCATTGTTGTCTTCAGGCAGTAAGTGAAACGCGTCTATTGTTGCAGACACATGCGAAATGTAGGTCTATGGGCTTTTGTGTCGCTGACAGCAATACCGCTTCGCGTCAGTTATGTAACATGCTGCGGACGAGAAAGAAAAATTATGGAGGTCCGATGGTCATGTAGAAATCTTTCAAGCGAAACTATTGTGAAGTGGTCTAATACATGTTACGCACAGCTTAATAGGATCCCTACAGTTGTCTCTATTATTGCGGTTGCATTACCTCGAACCTCGTTGAAGTCCTGTATCCATGATTTGAACCGCGTTCACCACACTGCAAAGTATTGTTAAGGAGCGCATCCGGAGCAGATCACCGTCGGTTGCACTATATATATATATATATATATATATATATATATATATATATATATATATATATATATATGACGAGGTTTATATCATGCCTCCGGGACTTCAAAGAGGTGCGACGTATTGCTGTAGCATTTCTCTCCCATTTACCACAAGTTGAACAATGAATATTTGTTTCATTTTTATGCAACGTGTAATCGCATGCAATGTTCATGCACTATACAAGTCATAGCGCAAAGTCATAGCCATAGCACGAAGTTCATGCAATGTTTATCCTTACGAATTACAGTTTTCGCAAGCTACGCGGAACTGTAACCACGAGTTCAAGTAAATACAGAGAGGTGGGCGACGTTGGATCCCTGTCGGGGGAAGAATGGTGAGGAGAGCTAGGAACAGATTGTGGAACGAGACAGATAAGTAATACACTACTTATCCCACAACATGAACGCGTAAGTTCATTTGAGGGTTCCATATGGCCCATCAGAAACATCGAGGAATGGACGACGCTCAAATCGGACGTTATAGAGACGACGAAAACGCTCGAAGGGGATAACGTCCCGGAGATTGTGGACAGCTGTCGTCTGCATATGTTGGAAGCATGGAGCGTCGTATCAAAAAAAGAGAAATGGAACCGCAACTTCAGGAGGAGCATTGCGAGGCATAATAAGGAAATGGAAGATTATACTTTCAAATTATGCGAACAAAATTGGGGCAACAAGTGGGAGGAAATGGAGGGGAGCATGGACCTCTCCAAGACGTGGAGCATACTCCGGCACTTGTTGGACCCCAAAAGCTCGAAGACTCAATCCGGCATAAGATTGGCAAAAGCGAGGCACGCGTTCGAAGGTAACGATGATTATTTCATGAACAAATTAATTGAAAGGTAGGTGAGAGAAACATCGCGAACTCCACTTCCCGACTATGGTGGAGCGCCTATAACGAGGCGTTGGACGCCCCCGTCACAGAAGCGGAAGTGAGGGCAGAGATTGTAAGAATTAAAACGAATTCGGCTCCGGGCCCTGACGGGGTAACGAACAAAATGCTCAGGAACTTAGACGGTGACTCCATTAAGTATATAACGGAGTACATGCAGGAATGTTGGGATAAAGGCGAGCTCCCACAACAGTGGAAGACGGCAAGCATTATTTTAATACAGAAACCCGGGAAGCCTACGCAATTTTCGAACTTACGGCCAATTTCCTTTACCTCATGCGTGGGGAAATCGATAGAACACGTCGTCCAGACCAGACTGATGGGCTTCATGGAGCAGGGCGATCTGTGGCCACATGAGATGGTTGGGTTCCGACCTCGGTTGTGTACGGAGGACGTCGTGCTCCAAATCAAACATGATATAATAGACTCAAGGTCTAAAGATGCAAAAGCAATTCTGGGGCTGGACCTCACGAAGGCTTTCGACAACGTAAAGCATGAGGCGGTCCTGGAAAGGCAGAACAAGATTAATGTAGGTTACCAGGACATATCGGTACATCGGGGACTTCCTAACGGAAAAAACTGCCCGCATGAAATTCCAAGCGCTGGAATCCCCCACAGTTGAGCTAGGGAGTAAGGGCAGGCCCCAGGGATCAGTGCTGTCTCCCCTACTCTTCAATGTGGCTATGAGGGAACACCCCTAGCAATCGGCAAAACTCGAGGGGTTAGCATTTAGTCTATATGCGGATGATATCACCCTCTCGGTCAACCGGGGAAGTGGTTCGGCCGTCGAAAGCCTGCTCCAGGCCGCCACCGACATCATAGTCGATTACGCGGCCGAGATAGGCCTAGCGTGCTCGCCGCAGAAATCAGAAATGTTTATATAAACTCCGAAGCACTTAAGGTGCAAGGCGCCGTCGGAGATCATAATTAAAGTGGCGGGTAAGGAGGTACCAATTATCGAGCAAATCAGAATCTTTGGCCTGATTCTCCAGTCGCACGGCCTTTTTGGCGAGCCCGTCAAGAGGCTGCAGAATGACGCGATGCAGACCCTGAGCCTAATTAAGCGGGTGGCCAGCAAAGGCCGAGGGTTAAAGGAGAAAATTTTGATTAAGCTAATGCAGGTGTACATATTCAGCCATATGTCGATTTGAAAGCGGTGGAAAGAGAAAAGATTCATTCTCTATAATGAGAAAATGCGTAAAAAGAGCGCTGGGACTGCCCATGTGCACATTCACAGAGAGACTGATGGCTCTAGGGGTGCACAACACAGGGGAAGAACTGGCAGAAGAGGTGCGAACCTCTCAAATTGAGAGACTTAGCTCCACGAGGACAGGAAGAGCCATATCGACCAAAGTTGGAATAAATCCGGATAGAGGCCCCTCCCAAAAGGTGGAGGTAGATAGGGAAGTCAGAAAAAATGTGAGTATCCCCCCCCCCCCCCCCCCCCCGCCAAAAAACATGCACCCTGAATATAACAAAGACAGGAGGTAAAAATGAGCCGAAGCAATACAAATTAGATTCGGCGAAATTTCGGAACATGAGGTGGCCTACGTAGACGCGGCGGGAGGTGGTGGCAGTTTTACCATGGTAACGGCCGTCAGCGGCCGTGGTAATCCCGTGACAGCTGCCACTCGGTGCGGGCGGAGCATAGAAGTTGCCGAGGAAATTGCGATCGCGTTAGCTTGCACTGGAACGAACGCGAAATTTGTGATCAGTGACAGCAAAACTGCCATACAAAATTTTAGCAAGGGAAGGATCTCTTCCTTAGTGGCCAGAATGCTAGGCCAGAGAAAGATAGAAAAATTCAAATAATTTGGACTCCGGCGTACGAAGCCGTGCCCGGCAACGAGACGGCCCACGAGCTGGCTCGAGGTCTCTACCACCGAGCCGTTACGGGGCCCCTCGATGACCGAGGGAGCGTAGAGCTCACGTTAAAATATCGGGAGATCACGCAGCTTTATAGATTGGCTCGTAGAGTGGTGTCCACGCCAGACACGAAATCAAACAACAGACAAGCAGTCGTGTGGAGACGACTGCAAACTTTTACGTATCCGCACCCGGTTATGGCGAACCACATGTTCCCCGAGGCCAGGAGCGATAGGTGTAATCTTTGTGGGGTGAGAAGGGGTCACTCGACCACATAATATGGGAATTCCCGTGCTCTCCTGGGGGGACGCATAATATTGGTAGTAGGGACACCTGGGAGACCCTGCTGCGCAGCTCGGACTTTGAGCTCCAGCTCCGGCTCGTCCTACTGGCTGAAGAGGCTGCTCGGACCCAAGACCTCCCAGCCTACATCTGAGGCGGCGGCACCCGCCGCTTGACCTGCATGTCGGGGGGTGGGTTGATCACCATATCCGTTGGAGAATAAAGTTGATTCTATCTATCTATATGTCGTGTCTCACAGAGTCACATGCCCATTCGGGGGGACTGACGAGGAACGCGCACTTACGCAGTGGCCCGCAAATGGAGGTAGGCGAAATTGAGGAAATTTTAAAGTAACCATACAAAATAACGTGATGTTTCATTAAAACATGTATGTGTATACATATGAGGTGAGATATTATGCGTGCACGTGTCACGTTGTTATTTATTGTTTAGTTACGAACAACTAAAGTGCGTGCTCTGGCATCACTTTGGATTTCAACATCAATACCGAGTGCTTATTATACGCCGGCGGCTGCTCATTTATGCTCGATACATATACATTGCATTGTGGGTCGTTGTCTGCGCCAAACTGCATTAGAATGGTCGCGGTGCATTAGGACCCTGCGTGTCTTCGTCTGGGTTCTGACGAAAGGAAGAGCCCATTACCGACCACTGTTCGTCACGTATAAATCATAGTTGCTAGAAATAGCTTCCATGCACAGCGGATAGGTACATATTCTGGAACCACGTTTGAAACCACGCTGAACCATAAAACAAATTCCAGGATTGGCGAGAGCATCTACGAGACGTCGTTCCACTTATTTAACGTAAATAAGGCTTACAAGGATGCCATCAGAAGTCAAGTGTCCACGTCGAAACGTTCTCTGCAGCCTGACAGGTCACTCGGTCAGCCACCACTGATGACGAAGTCTCCAAGCTCTTTTGAACCATTCTCTTGTTCAGCTTTATGTAATACTAATGTACGATCGGTGACGCTAAAACGCAATCGAATTTAAGATGAAGGCATGGACATAAACAGGGGCGAAAATGACGTGACCTTCTTTAAAACGAAGCGGCCATAAGGTCGCCAATGTGTGCCCTTGGTGCAGTATACTAGAATACACAGCCCACTCAATCTGCCCTTGCAGTCTTTCGGCATTCCGTAGAACTGCTCCGACGTGCACTCTCAGTGCAACTCGGGGGTAAAGCCCTCGGCCACTTTACATACTCAGAGGTTATGGCGTTGCACTGCTAAACGCGAGCTCGCGGGATCAAACCACGGCGGTGGCTGGCACATTTCGCTGGAGGCAAAAATGCGAAAACACCTATTTATCGTGCGACTGGTGCGCGTCAAATACCGCAAACTGATAAAAAAAATTAATCCAGTGTTCCCTACTACAGCTACCCTCATAGTCATTTGGCAAGTAAAACCCAAGATTTAAAGTAATTTTTCATGCACTCAGATCACGGGCTAGAACCGCCTTTACGTCCCATGACACGAAAGTGGTTTCAGCACTTCCACGACACATTGCTCTCAACGAGATACTTGAAGTGATCTAGTAGATGGCATGTCGTAGCGGGGCGTATGGTGTCTTTCTGCGTGTGTCACGTGTACGTGTGCCCTATGCATCTCAGTTGTCATTGTTTTGATCTGGATAAGCATGATATGCACCGTGCCAGCATATCTTCTCCACTTCACACATAGAAATTTCTATAGGAATGCCTCTGACGTTAAAAAATTACAGCAGCGCAAACGAACAGCCACTTATTTTAACAAGACGATAATAATATATACGTACTTGTAGCTTGGACTTCCGAAATCCAGAGAGCTACCGAATCTACAGAAACCATCCAATTCGTTTTAGTGCTTGTTTTTGCCAAAATAAGCGCTAATCACGACGCTCATGCCAGTCGGTAAAAGGGCTGCCACTGGCATGACTTCCAGCCAATGATGGAACACTGTAAGAAGGTACGTTCTGCGTGCCAAATTGAACTTTCTGACATAGTCAGCCAGCCAGCGAACTCGGCTAAGATTTGATGAATCGCCGGCAACGATGCTCAGTCAACGTCATCGGCTTGGCCGGAACAATACACCGCTATGCGGGTGAGGCGACTCAAGAAAGTCGTGCGTCTGCGCTCGCCAGCGATATACCAGTATGTTTTTAGTTTTGTTATTTAGGCAAATTAACTGAAGCAGTTATTCTTTCGTATTTTAAGTCGCAGCGTCCCCTTGTGGTAGCTCATAGGATACAGTGGCTCTGCAACCTTAACGACTGGGCCTCTGAGCGTGCTTCTTTTAGTCGATTCGCAGTACAAAAGTACGAAGAGTGCACACAAGTTTCATCAAGAGAACAAGAAAACGCCTGCATTGCTTCCGATAAAAGTGTTCCTCAAGGGCGCAGCGAACGGGGCATCCAAAAAGTGGGTGACCATGTTAGTCCTGGCTTACGGCAGACACCTGGGGTGGCACTTTGGAAAGGTATACGTTAAAGCGAATAGCTTTCTTTGGCTGCTCTTCCTTTTTTTCCAGTGCGTGATTCACGGTTGTTAAACTTTCACCACCTATACAAAGGTGTCAGGGCAAAGTCCTCGTGCTCTAGCGCAAGTGATTTGTAAGGCCAGGTCGTCGCCGAACGCCTACCATTACAACTGTTGCCGTGCCTTAGCATGGGGCCCATCAGAAGGCGTAAATGCTGTGGTGGAGCGCTTGGGAAGGACTGCCCCTCCTCATCACCCGTCGCCCCCTCCCAGTGGGGCGGCTACGAGAGAGGGCTCCAGTGACGGGAGAGGAGGATAGCACTCGCCTTTCACGGGCGCTCGCACCGCTCGAGACAACACACATTAAAAATGTGCTGTGGCAGGTACCAGGCCTGTCACAATGCTGGCATGGTCCATGGGATTGAAGGCATCGCAGCTCGACGCCTGCAATTTAAGATGGTAACCAGCATACTTGTAGCATGTGGTATACGTATACATATAGACTGATTTGACGTTTGTGTGTTGTCATCAGCGGTGCGAACCTCAACGTGGAAGGCATCCGTCCTCCTCCTTTCCCGGCGCTGGCACCATCTCTGCAGCAGCCAGGGTGGGAGAGCAGGAGGGCTGTCACCAGCACTCCGGCGCTGCTGTCTCTCGTAGGCGAGGTACCACGCCCAAGAAAGCACTCACGGTGACCAAAAGATGCCCTTCGCGTTAAAAGTCACACCCAACTGATTTGAGCGATTCCTTTGATGTACCTGCGAAGGCAAAGTAACCTCATGGAAATTTAAGAAAGCTTTAGGCGCAGGGCTTGTGGCCAATTGACGCGTCATTTATTCTGTGACTTTCGTACTGATCGCACTTTATTTCAAAAGACTTCCTTTTATTCGTGAATTTAGGTTGACACTGAAAATGCATGTTTCAATTCAGTGATCCATTCAAATTAATTTGCTGTAGGAGTGGTACCGTATTCCCCATGGTGAAAATATGGAAGGTTTCCTTTGATTAAAGGGCTGACGGACACGGTATTCTTGTGCGTTCTTGAGGCATTCTTGAAAGCGCTTTGTGCCACTATGGCTTGGTTCTCCGGGCGTTTCCATTTTTATTGCCCGTGGGAGCATATGAGTAGCCGTCCCCTCTGTAAGGTTCCATCTGTTCACATGCATTATTAACAGAACAAGAAGAAAAAACGAATGGATCAGATTGAATATATATAAAGCGAATGTTAGGCGGTCATATCTGAATAGCCCGGCCGTTTTTCAGACATATTATGTCGGCTCATGGATATCGTCCAATCAGGACAAAGACAAAAGAAAAAACTATTCAGGCAAAGCATATGATGGCTGCTGAACATTCAAACGTTACTGAGAAATTTGTTCTTGCTAGATAAGAACATTCTCATCTGATATATTTAGTTTATTTATGTCACTCAGCGTAAGTACTTCATCTCGCTTATTTTGGGGCCTTTAATGGAAACACGGATGATTGTTACAATATATATATATATATATATATAGCATGGATTTGTCTAACAAAGTGCGCATGCAATCGAATCCCAAAGTTTATTTGTTTCTCACTGCCTAAATATGCTATGCACTAAAGTATCTATAAGGCACTGCAATTATTGCGTGCTAGTAGTAATTGGTCAAACAGTAGCACTGACATGTAGCATTGCTTTATCACCACATTTCCCCCTCCTCATTCGCTTGCTTCTCCAGAGACCTTCACGGTTGCGCAGCAGCAGGCCGCAGACATGCTCCTGCAGTCGACCTCTCCACCTTTCCCATAATTAAGGTTTCTCTCTGCCGTAAGCATTCATCAGCGTTATACTAACGAGCGATATTGCTAACGAGCGCTACTACATTGTATAATATCGCTGTGCGAAGTTGTTTCTTGACAAGATTTGCAGTCCCAGAAAAAACATAGTATATGTGAGAGGCGCCATAGTAAGAGGACTCTGAATAAATTCTAACAAGGGCGTCATTTGCATAGCAGCCGTGGCGTGGTAAGTTAGTGGTTCATCCCCCCCGCCCCCTCAGAAACCCGAACGTCGGGGTGAGGAGTCGAACCCACGTCCTACGGCGCTCAGCGGCAGAACGGCACGGCACCGAGCCGCAGCGACGGGCTCGCCGCGCGAAAAGAATATCACGCGGCAAGAAGACGAAGAAGCTCCTTTCATGTTGCTCGTATAGTTACGGACGCAGTTGCGGCATCCTCCATACCCTTAGAGCAGGGATGTCGGGGCAACTGATTCAAACCGAACCATTTATCCGGAGCCCCAGGACTTTCCTTGCGCCACTCAAGGCAGAGTGTCGCGTGGCTTTGCAAGTGCACATTAAATTACCGTTTATTCTTAGTTTTACTTCATAATGTTGCTTATATCGATCCTTATAGCTAGCTGCAACTTTCGGGTTCGGTCTATAACAGCTCAAGCGCCTCTATCTGAAGCAGGACACCTTGCCTGTGGCCGACCTGACATGTTCCGTTTCCTTGATGCGCGTGCGCTTTTGTGCGTAGGGAAATACTGGCCTGTATGTCACGAGAAAGGAACTCTTGTGCGTCTAGTCACTATTTCTTTTCTTTTTGAATACGTTGCGTAAACGCCACGCCAGACCAAAGTTTATGGCGAAAGGCAAGCTTTCGCCATAGCCTTTCATAGACTAATTTGCTATTGGTTGCATTTCCTATTTGCCTTGCGTTTGTTTTTTACACAATTTGGGAAAGCGAAGCTGTCGCAATTGGTATAAGCACGGAAAACTAGACACTCACACTGTTATTATTCCAAAAAAAGAAGTTACTTACTGCATGGTAATGAGTTCGTTTTCATAAGCTCTAATTGAATATCATTCACTTTACGAGTCTACCGGAGCATCTCTCGTTTACTTGGCAAGTTGGAGTCATTAATCTCTGTCCCAAGTTGCGAGACCAGATATCGTCATTAATCTCCAACCATGCCAAGATACTGGCGGGACGCCGTGCCTAAAGTTTGTGGTAGTAGTAGTAGTAAAAACGTCTTTATTAACGAGGGTAAAATAGAAGGATAGAGAGTGCCTGAGCCTATTCGTTTGAGGAATTCACGCATACGTTGAAGAGACACAAACAAAGAAAAAAAACACTGCATAATCCATGAACATCTTCAGGTTATCTTGTGATATCTCTGATGTCGATATGCAAATGAACACAAGTGCCAGACTTTTTCCCCGCACTGACATTACTTGCGCATGAGATATCGAAAAAAAAAAAAGAAGTAGATGGGTGAGTTATGCTAAGAAAGTTCTGCTTTTAAACATCCCAACAGCGTAAAAGAAGCTACAAAAGTACTTCAAAAGAAAACTAACAAGAGTAGGCAATATGGTCTGATGCAGGAAAGGAAAAAGGTATGCGCAGAATTAGCGTATGTTTGCTCATTTCTTTTCTTTTTTGTTTGCTGCGCTGCGGCAGTGATTAGAAGTGAATGTGGGAAAGAAAAAGAGAGAGCAGCAATAAGAAATAGGCGGGAAGTGAGCCAGGTTCGCAAACCCTGCACTGAGGAAAGAGATAAAAAGGGGCAACAAGATGGGAAAGAGAGAAGAAGATTTACGGCCGGCACAGCCAGTTAACAATCAGTTAAATCAGTCACCAAGAAGGACGAGAAACAAAGAGAAGGAAAGGCAGTGAGGCTGGCAAGTGTAAATACCAACTTATTAGCCTTTGCTGAGGAAAGGGAGTACAGAGAATAAAAGGCAATGAAGCAAATAGCTGAAAGAAATTCAGAAAAAAGAAAGCATGCACACCAGAGGGATGCAACACGACACAAATTTCAGAGTCGGTCAAACAGTCCTCGAGCATTTTAGTACCACAGCAACGCGTCTAAAGCCTCAAATCATGAGCTCCGTCTACACCTGTGTCTTAGGACACTTTCATCTGTCGAGGGGTGATCGTTTAGTTTATCAAGTGCGGTCAGAGGGCTCTTCTAGCCACGTTGTAACGGGAACTGTCACCAAGTCAATGCCCGATCGTCTCCTCGCAGCCGCAGTTGCCGCGAGCATGTCGCCAAGCTGTCACACAGGTTGACCGATCGTGAAACGACATACAAAAACACAAATTCAGCTGCATTAATTACGTACTCTTTTAGAATACCAATGAAGCCACTTTTATGATGGGAGGGGGACTGGTAATCGATAGATGGCGTAAAACGAAAGGCAGGTAAACGACGCAGCTTTGAAGTTCTTCCAACAGCACGTTGTGACGTCACGGACATTGGAGGAGTCTCGGCCGGCCTAGCTAATTTATGATTGATGAAGGTGTACCGCACTGCGTGACAAACGAGTACAATATTGCACTTACCGAGATTACTTTTACTGGGTCATTACGGCCGAAATACCGCAGAGTACTCTGAAAACTGTGAAGTCACGCTGACGTAACAGCATTAGGAGTCGGCACGAAATAGAAAGAAAAGGTCCTAGTGCGGCTTTTAGTTTATTTGCTATCTGTTAGCGCCGTATTACCGAAGGTGCAGTTTTGAAATAACACTTAATCACTCCAAACTGATTTAGCGTATTTAATTAGTGTTGGTTTAAGAAGCACGGTGGCGCTTTTGGGGGCGTTGCGCATTGATGGCGCATGAAGTCAAGCTCTTGGAGCATTTATTCATGTGTGAAACGTAGATTTTCTAATTGCCTGAAAGCGGTGTGAAGGGCCATCCATTGATAATGACATTTACATACAGGCGTTTATTGTTTCTTTCCGGCTGCGGATGCTACCACTGTACAGTGCGTCATCTGGAGTGCGTCATAAAGGAGCATTCCGGAAAGCAACGCCTATAATACAATCGATACAAAAATAATTCTTCACGTCCAGTAAGACAAGGTAACAATTTTAGTTAAATATACAGGTTTCAGGCTTTAGAGAGAGAGAGAGGTCATTGTTTAAGTGCTGAGCCCTTTGCAACCCTTAAAGCATTTGCCTATATGCTACTCTGCAAGATAGAGCAAGGGGCAGCTAAGTTCCATGAGGAATGAGGCCGAAAGAGGGACAAAAATTAACAACACAGAAAAAATCTTGCCCTGCCTTATTAATTCCTCGGCTGCCTTTTTAGGTGATATTTGACTGATTGAAAGCTAGTTTTCAAAGATGTGTAATTGATAATATATAAATTTAAGAACAAATTTACGGTTTCGATGCTACATTGATGGTTAGTGCCAGGAACTTGGTGTCAGCTGTTGAGATGCTGCTGCATAGGGCTTGGGGGTGGGGCGATGCGTTACGCAGGTCCTTTTCTTTTTATAATGTTTTTCATTGAATTACATATGAACCAGCGATGACACGAGCTCTATTTGCATACTTTGACAGGAAGTTCACGTCGGATGCATGCAAAGAAACGCTTCTTCATTACTAGGACACCGACACCTTGATTGACCCTCTGAATGATCCCCATGCGCGAGGAGAAATAAAGAAAAAGATCTCGACGGACTTGATTTCCTGCCAAGTAACTACCAAGTCTACGAACAGACATTGAATAGTCTATGAGTAGTTCATACTGCGCAATTAATGAAATTGTATGCGCCTAGTTGCGCATACAGGTGTCTCGCGCTGACGTACCGGTTCGGCAGCGAACGGAATGATAGCTTCGTGTTCGCGCCCTGTTTCACCAAGCGTCGATTTGCCGCGTTAGCTATCCGTGCACCTGCTGTTTGAGGAAAACACGATGGCGCCGCATACCATATTGCGACACGTCGCCACATTTTGCTGTCAACTCTAGGCGCAAATGATGCCAACCGTAAGAACCTTGTCTTTGCTTATGTAAAAAATAAGCCTTTCTATACAAAACAACTCAGAATTTATTATTCAGTAGCTTAAATATAAGAGCGCATATGCGTTGAAAGGTATCCCCAGGAAATACGGTACCATGATCCAAAGGCAGTAGGGGAAACTATGACGAAAAATACTATGTTTAAAACATGGCAGGATACAACATGCATAACTGAACAGACTAACAGATAAGCCTGCCAGTGCTATGGTATCGCGCTATTCACCGGTTTAGAAAGTCACTTATGAACGATATGGTTAGTAAACCAAGCCTTCAGTGTGGGTTGTAACAGGAACACTGTCACTCACTTGCACGAGGACGCAAATAATGGCGAATTAAAGTGGCAGCAGACGAGTTTCCTCAATCAATATTCCATCCGGGGATAGCAGCAAAATCAGGCACCGAATTTTAATTCCCAGCATATTCTTGCTCGCTGCCCTAATCCTTTGCATGGTACATACGTACCGACGGCGGCCCTTTCATTAGGGTCCTCATTACGTGAGTCAGCTATGAGATGGAGAGAATTGGCTCAAAAGAAGTAGGCAAATAAAACATAATGCTCCAACCTTTCAGAAAGTAGACAGTCAGCGTTTAATAAAAAGGCACATGTTCTGTGTTTGTTTGTTTTTTTCGCTCCCTGCAACGAGACTAGAAAGGATTTATGTAAATGGCAAGCCGATTTTTATTATTAGTTCCTTCTGCAAGTTTAACAGGATTCGCGCCTAATAATAATACTTTTCACTCTAACAAAACTGAAAGGCTGTTAGTGAGCGCCAATGTGAAATGACCTTTTTTTTTTTCATCTTTGTCTGGAAACTCAGTTATCTCCAGTGTTCGTCTACTAGGTGGCTTAACCTTTCTAGTAGGGCTTAACTTTCGTATAGACACTAGGGTTTACATCCGGTTTTTATAGTCCTTTTGCATTATGCATCTGATCTACGGGTTATTCTTTATACAGTCGGTGATGAGCTTAGGTTGCTGGAAAGACACGAACAACAACTCCTCGGCTAGACAGCTTGCTTACTTGGCGACTGCTCAGAGTAACAGAACTCCTGACAAAATTCAAACTACACGATAATATTGACTTGCCATGCTTCGCAGCGGCAGTGAACCGCATGACTTGCGTAGCAATTGCCCAATACAGCTGGTATAAAAAATACCCCCGAAATACTTTCCTCTGTTGAAATTTGGGCCCACAGAATCAATGAATTGAAATCAACCATTACTCATGACATTTTGAAAGAAAACTTACGCGCAGCCCAAGCTTCGTACAGCAATGAACTGATAGTGTGCTATGAAATGCTTTGCTTGTCCAGTTAGGAGTTTTTCATACGCGGTGCTCATTTCCAGATAAAATTTTTTCCTGAGTGTAATAAGTCAGAAAAAATTGCAGAAAAATGCGAAGCATTTAGATGCATATTTTGATTACATAGAAATACTCTGGTACTGGTTTTCTTTTATTTCATCCTAATATATCGACACTTTCGCGGTGATCCTGCGGGCGCTGCCATGTTTCATCACGTGAAGACGCATCCATTGCTTGCCTTAACTGCCTCCGCAGTTACAGTGGATGTGTATGACGTCGGTGCCGCTTAGCAAACCTCTATTTCAGGAGGTATCGTAGACGATGACTGGGTGGACGACAAGAAGCTTCGGCCACAGCTACACAGAACATGTAAAAACGCTTTCAGAGCTGATTAAGCTACGTCCAAAGGGCGCGAGCAGCGCATATGGTGCTTCTTTTAAAAGCGGGGCTATGTATGTATTCCAAGCTGTCCAAACTTTACGTTCATGAATTGAATGAGGACTAGTGCATCTTCTTCTTTGTTCTTTATTTTTCAAATATTTTCAAGCGGCGGCTTGTCACATTTCTTACTCAGTAAGTTTCCAAAGCAGCCCTACAAACTCCGCAGTTTGCCCTACCTCAAGGGTTACACGAACAGCAAGTGTGTGGAACAAGGCACGGTCATCGTCACGCGCTCCAGAAAGGCCACGACATCGTGTTTCAATGGTTACAAAGCCATTGCGGACTTCTCGGCAACTACAGCGCAGATAAAGCCGCGCGTTCGGCTCACCAAAAACATCAGCGGGTTCCTATACTACTTTCAAGAACTGATGCTGCGCGACAACTTCAATCACTTGCTCGTCACATCACACTTCTACGAAGCAAATCATCGGGTTTCACCAGCTCACGCTTGCACTCTCTCGACCCTGACTTGCGGATTCGCCTGCCCGCTGGACTCTCCCGTCGCGGAACTACTTCACTCCGGTGCATGTGGTTAGGCGTCGCATTTACAAATTCCTATTCATTCCTTACAGGAATGGCCAACAGTGCGGCGCATGGGCGGCAAGTTTTATATATATATATATATATATATATATATATATATATATATATATTGCATTTCAAGAAACTTCACGTGACCTCGAAGGGTTGTTCACTGGAGTGGCAGCCTTATATGAGAGAGCAATAGAGCAAATAATAAATGAAAGGTAGGGAGGTTAACCAGGACTGAGCCCAGTTGGCTGCCCTACACTGGGGAAAGGAAAAAGGGGACGGAAAGGTTAAAAGAAGAGAAAGTCCACTGAGGATATGATTCGGTCACTCAGCCTTATATGAGAATTTACAAGGTCCCATAGTAGGAAACAGTTCATTTTCACAGCCTGAGTGCCCTCCCACCAAAAAGGATCTGGCGTTTCTCGGTGGTGTAATCTTCCTTCGTGTAATTGTCGTATACTTCGCTATCACTAACACTGCTTCGCCTTTCGGGAGAAACTGCGGCCTCTCTCTGTACTTTTCTTTCTTTTTCTGTCAGTCCAAGTATAGGCGCTCCTGAGCATGACTGCTGTTGATTCTGATTTCGAGTGAATCTGGCTTGGCCTTATCTCGGTTACTGAATGAATTATACAGGGTGCCCCAACTATTGGGCACGTACGAATACTTAAATAAAAAGAGCGTTATTGAAAAGAAGGTTGCGTTATTCGAAGGAAACCTAGTGCATATTGTTTCCAGTACAGTGGAGCAGCCGCCAGTAATTCTTTCGTTCCTGGAGTTTAATTCGACAATTGCAAATAATTATCTAATTCTAGAAGTACTGTCCTAATTATCCAAGTGTCACTGAGGCATTTGTAGGCACCTCCACGCACCCCTAAATGACATCTAATTGCTGTGTTTTCAGCGACGTACCAATCGCGTGCCATTTTTTACCACTGGTAAGCAAACCTCACGAAATATGAAAAATACCACGTGACTACCCTCCCACCCACCTCCATAAGGTAACGCCCTCAAATAAGCTGATTGAAAGCAACTGCATTGCCTGTTGCAAACCCGAAGAGACAGCGCATCACCGTGATTTTGGTACGGAAGGAGCACCAACAGCAGGTCTCGCGGCTTTGAAGCTATTCCTTCCTCTCTGCGTCCCACTTATAATCTGTCTCTGAAGGCCTACTGATCAATCTGACCCCTCTGGCAACACACGAAACGCGAAGAGCAATGGAATAGGCATGAAATGTTTCGAAATCCCGGCTCTGCTCGCACCACATCGAAAGAGTGCGCGCGCAGCTATATTTCGCGCCAGAAACTTGCTTCGGACCAAAGCCAAATTAAAGTGACCGTTTTATTTCATTCAAGTTTATAGGTGCTTCAAAAAGAGGTTCGTGCAAAAAAAAAAATATACAAGCGAAATAAACAGACCGGGAAGCAACCAACGTGTTGATAAAAGGCAAAACCAATGCGTTCAAGAAAGTAAATAATCGCTTCTAAATGAGCCGAATTCACAATCGGGACGCCTGCACAAAAGACAAACAAAAATATCAATCAGATTTCCGTGTGCTCTTATTGTCAATGAATTCGTAAGCGCCGTTGAACACCAGCTGCTGCCTAGAGCACGTATTCGAATAGGTATCCTTCTGCAGCTACGCAGTACTGAGTCCGCTTTATCACATCTTCAGTGGCTTTCTTGATGACCTACGCTCGAATTCTACGGCAGATATCCGTTATCCTTGTCTTGAGCTAATCTGAGGTTCGTCTCGATGATGGAAGCACAATCTTTCACATAATCCCCAAAAAAGAAATCGAGTGGCGAGAGGTCGGGTGTCTTAGCGGGCCAATTTATAGGCCCATGCTTTCCAATCTATTTCGCATGAAAAGTCACATCCAGCCAGTCTCGTAACCGGCTGCTGCTGTGTGCTGGCGCCGCATGTTGCTGATGCCACAGAAGTGTAGACGTAACAGCGGGACTTCGCTGAGAAACTCATCAACCACTACATCAAGAATTTCGTCCGCGTAACGGTGTTCAGTCTGTGCATGATCGAAGAAGATAGGACTGATTATAGCACCGGCGTAAATTCCGCTGAGCGGACGCGCAGCAGTTTCTCTCCGGCTCCGACACGGGCAGGTGACGCGTCATACGTACTCCTGAGGAGCAGGCAGCTTTCGATCAGCCATGCCGCGAGTACAACCGGGAACGAGCTCGTCTACGCCGTGCTGATGCTGCAGCCCAGGCACAAGAACAGGCTCGTGTAGCCGACCGCAAACAGCAAGTACGTACCGAGGATCCGGCAGCCGACCAAGTCGTCGTTTAATTAACTGTTGGAATTAACCCAGTGATAAACACCGGGGCCGTAAGTTTCAGTTTCCCTGGTTAGCCGTCTGCACGGAGTGCTTGGGCGGTGATCTTTTTCTTTATTTCCTTCATTTCGTTCTGGGTACCTCAGAAGGAGCCTGTTCCAGGACACTGCTTTCTAATGCGGGTGGCAGCACAGTCACGTGGTATTCATCATATTTCGCAGGCTTTATTTATGAGTCGAAAAAAAAAAGTAGTACGTAACTAGTACGTAGCAGACAATACCGCAGTTATATGTCCCTTAGTTGTGCCTACAAATGCCTTTGACACTTTGATAATTCTGATAGTACGTCTCGAGCTAGATAATTAATTACAGATACCTAATTAAATCTCAGCAACGAAAATATTACTTGCAGATACTCCGCTGTACTGGAAACAATATGCACTAGGTTTTCTTCGACTGACGCATTGCTTCTTTTTAATCTTCCAGCATAACAGTTTTTTGGGACATCCTCTATACATTTATGACGCCTGCATGCAAGGGATGTTTCCATATCTAATAAATGTCGTGAATCATTAGAAGTGTTTTTTAATGAGTTCTTAGCTTTGCTCACTCGAAAGAGAAGCGATATTGACTCACATATCATTCACGTGCACTTCACACGCCGTTAATAAGACTCTGCCGAAGGAGTCACTAAAGTCTACAGGTTTTTTCCAGGGTCAGAAAGGCACGCAAGGCATATTGAACCGCGGTGGACATCTAGCAACTATTCATTCTCTAGGAGTAAGCGACCTACACCTCTAGAAATAATTGTTCATTGGCTACCTCCTTTTCCTTAAAATATATTAAACTTTGTCCTGTGTACATAGTTAAATATATTGTGTATCTGCATGGTTTTTACAATGTAACTTTAAAACAATGTCCCAGCGAGAAAATACGGATGATGTAGCCGCCGCTAGTTCTGCTATTGTCGGGATTTGCTGAAATAAAGCAAAGTAAGAATCAAAATCTGCGCACGTCCACGCCAATAATGATGCAGTAAGCTATTAGCCACAATAAAATTTTAAGTGAAATGATAGAGGTAAGTCAAAAGAAACCTCAAATGATGTGGGTGACAAAACTCTGGCAATAACACGTTAAGAGGCGGGTGGTAGGCTCAGGCACCCCTGCCCCCCCGGAAAATTCCGAAGGGCGCTTGCCCCCCCCCCCCCCCCCCCCCCGTAGTCGGTGCCTATGGCGCGGCGTGCAATTTGTGCGGGGGCAACTAGACTCTAGAGCACCTTCTGTGCCACTGCTCATTCTTATACACTCAACAACGTACCTTACAAGCAAAACTCAACCTTCTAGATCATAGAGCGCTCTCAGAAGAAGAAATCATTGGACCATGGCCAATGCATTCTTGTACGCAAAAAGCGGCAAAAGCCCTTCTGGGCTCCTTGAAGGACACTGAACTGTGTGAGCACTTGTGACAGTGGAAATTCCTCTGCGACTGACTGTGAATGACAGACCATTACTTTTCTCTACTTATCTGCTATTCCCTTTTCTCCCACCCCAAGTGTTGGGTAGCCAACTGGACACGTCCTTGGTTAGCCTACCTATCTTTCCCTCTACGTTTCTCTCTCTCAGTAAATTTTCTTGATGTGGTTAGTACCTCACTATTTCTGCCTAATCACTTGCGTGTGTGCTCAGTTCCGATAGGTTTGTTCTTGCTGCACGCAAGGCTTGAGACGTAGATGTTTTGTGCATTGTAATACCTTTCAGCAAAGATATATATATATATATATATATATATATATATATATATATATATATATATATATATATCGTGCGCATATATTCAAGTGTGCGTCCATTAACTTATTCGCATGCTGGCGCTGGAGTGGGCGTAAGGTTCCGTGCCAGTTGGGGTAGATGTGTGTAGATACTGTGCGCGCAACGTACTATAGCAGGATGCGGCGCTACTCCCTTTGTCTTTGTTTAACGAGTGGTACTCGCTCTTGCCAACGTTGCGGGGCTGAAGCACTTTCTTCGAGGGTTAGCCATACAACGCTGGCGGATGAGCAAATTTCTGTACCCTCGAGGAAAGCCGTACATCTCGAAGTGCCGGTGATACGTACGGACAGCTACAAGAAAGGTCCTCGAACTTGGCTACACAGATTCATCCCATTGCTTAATATACCAGTCATTATTTCTGCAGCTAACTATTGCACGCGTCTTCAATCCACATGATTCAATCTGGCATGATTGTAACACAGCGCGTTAGCGAAAGCTCAGTTGCATTTCGGACAGCTGATCGCACAGAAGCAAGGTGGAAGCGGTAGTGGTTTCGTATGCCAGCACTGTCGCTGAGGTGACGTGCGGCACGCCACCGAAAGCGCCATATCGTTTCTCTGGAACAAACTGCTCTGCGAAAAGGATCAATATATAACACGTCCGCTTTAGCAGATTTCCAAATAACATCGTGGTGGATTCATTGAATCTAAGATGATTCTTGACATTTGTTTTTAAACAAGTACGTCGTCAACTCAACTCGATATACGAAGCATATATTAAAAAAAAGAAAAACGCAAATCGTTATCAGTATGTTAACGCTGCATGAGGTTACCGCCAAACAAACCAAGGCAAGGGCGTACGGTATACCTATCGACAGCCCGCGCTCTTTCTCATGCTTCCTCGTTCTTCCTCCACACATCAAAGGACTTGAATAAGATTCCCGCCACATGCATGCTTTCATCAAACAGAACTCACTTCAAAGGAATCACTGAAATACTTATGTGCGTAAACCACCAAGCGTCATGTAAAACCTCTCCCGAGGAGCCTTTGATGTACTGGAAATGAATAGGCAAATGAATTAACCAGTAACAAATAAATAGGTAAATAAATAAATAAATAAATAAATAAATAAATAAATAAATAAATAAAGTACTACATGTGAGCTTGAAGTTTCGCTTCCGATAACAATAGAGGGAAAAGGATTTCGGAACAATAAATCACAAGAAGGTGACTTAAAATCGTTCGAGGATAATCTATCGCCCTCATGATCCTTATAATGAATTAAATATCGGCTCAACCGTTATATCTTGTCAAGTTAACTTTTCATATATGGATACATACGGTTTCAAAGCTTCTGCCTATGCAGACTTGGTTATCGCATGTTAACTGCTTGTGTGTGGTTTGTCTAATTAACGTATTCGTGTTGCTACACATATTTACGCATAGATTGGATCAGTTCTTTTTTTTTTAGTTAGCCGCTTCAGTGTTTTCTTTTTGTTGTAACGTATAACCAAGGGTAACAGTACAGTCTCATGACTTTAAAACCTTTGTCTGCAATAATTTGCTTCCAATGGATTCTGTAACTTGAGTCGATAACAAAATAAAACTAAAGCAAGGACATACACGGCAAATGGCAGTCCAGCGGGTGCGTAGCAGCCCTCATACTAGCGGCAAAAGACCAGTGCAAAATAGTGCATCACGGTACACATTATACAAACGAGGTCACATATCGGCATCCTTTACACAGACAAAAATAAATAATAGGCTGCTAGCTTACACCGACAAAGAACATATTTATGCATTTCAACGTTAATTACTAATGATCTGTTGCGACAACGAAGACGAAACTCCAGCACCAACTTACATTTGCCGTACTGTGGAAATCGCAGCATACAAAACCACAATGCGTAGCGCAAGTTAGTATACTGCACTGTGAAGGAATGGAAGTGCGAAGTGCATGCGGGGCAATGGAAGAAAGCTTATATTATTTTTCGTTTGCTTCTTTTTATATGTGACAGAGCATAGAAAATAAACGGATTCGCTCCCCATAAGTAGCCCTAGTAGGGAAATTGTACCAAACACACACACACACACACACACACACACACACACACACACACACACACACACACACACACACACACACACACACACACACACACACACACACACACACACACACACACACACACACACACACACACACATATATATATATATATATATTCACAGTGAAGCAGACGCGCGTATGAAGCGGTTTATTGACGTTTCGGCCGGGGTCCGGCCTTCATCAGAATATATATATATAGAATAATTCTCATGAATGTTCTGAAACAGCCTATGTTTTAGACATCCACTCAGGTTTAATACTTGGCTTCAGGGATGATTACAACGCCCATCGGACTAGCCAGAAATCCGCCTGTTTTGTCGCCGTAACAATCTCATTCATCATTGTCCCCTCCTCACCATCCTTGCCCCCGGGTCGCTAATCACATCTCTGCCCGGGCCTTAACGCTGACTTCGTGACGCTAGCCAACGACGCCAACGACGTCCGCCAGTGTGTGTGCAAAAAAATACCCGATTTGATGAACTTTCGCAAAGCCGTTGTATACAGTAATCACATTACATTCCTTTTCCGACCCTGTCTGCGGTGTAGTGCCGACTTTCTGAGCCAATAACGCTTCACCAGGGATCAAGCCGCCTCTCGTGGAACTCACCATGACGGTTCGATGATCCTGCCGGCAGCTGACGAGGTGATGTTCTATTTATTGTTATTCTCCTTCCGTTTATGTCGGCTGACAACGTCATCGCTCTTTTTTTTTTACGTTTCCTTGCGTATTATGTCCCGGATACGGGTCACTTCCCTAAACAGATCGTTTCCGCTTCCGTCACCACCACGGTCAGGTTTCTGTAGCGTTGTGTTGAGCAAGGACAGATAGGACAACTAGAGGAGGAAGGCTATAGGGGGAGAGGGTTGCAGGAAGTCTGGGGAGAACCGCTGGCTTCCATTAGCGCTTAGGTCACCAGGGTCGAGAGACTCCTGAGATAAACAAACAGGAAAGCGGATATGAAGGCATGGAATGAACAACTAAATAAACTGAAAGGAATCTAAAGAGAGAAAGGCGCATCAATGCCGCCATGCGGTCGGGACAGCGGCCAAATTCGATTAGCTCGGGGTCAATCAGTCCAAGCACCGCAGCGTTCTTGCGGCTTGGCTGTTGAAGCCCGAATGCGCGTCGAGGTTTCTACCGATGACGTAGTTGGAGAGTTTTAGGGAGAAATCTATTTGATAACGGAAGGCGAAGTTTTGTCGGTGGAATGGCGCTTCGTAGGCTTTTCTTCCCAATGCTTGAGATGAAGTCTAGTTGATAGAGGCCGCTGAGATGGCGGCCTGCGGCCAGACAATGAGACGGCACATCAATTAAGTCCTTCGTTAGCCCTCAACATATGCCGTAACCACTCCCAAAGCATTTAGGTTGAAGTGCGAGCAATAGTGGCAACTAGAAATGACACGGTACTGCGATGCGAAATAAATTTGTCTAGAGTAGTGGCTCGGCCGGCATGGTCAAGAAAAATCGTGCAGCGCACAGCCGGGCACTCGTCTAGTCTAGACAAGTGTGATTCATGCTGTACGATTCGTGCAGCAAATTGAGGGAAGCGGTCATGCATGCGATGAAGGCGAAGACACGTCGATAAATGATTAGGACCTCTTGAATGATTAGGACCGCTAAGACAAACGTTTCTTTTTTTTTTACTTTGTTCGCCTCCTCTCCTCACTTTTGCACACGCTGGCTGCTGCTGTTTTGCCGATTATAGAAGAACTAGGGCCACCCATTGTTTGAGGACCAACTAAGGGCAGTCCAGAGGGCCCATGATGTCGCTGAAAGGCTTAGCCTGACAGTGCCAACGTGGGAGCGGCCCGCCTTGGCTTAAGAAGTCGAGCCTCCGGACCTCATGACAATAAAAGTTTTCACACACACACACACACACACACACACACACACACACACACACACACACACACACACACACACACACACACACACACACACACACACACACACACACACACACACACACACACACACACACACACACACACACACACACACACACACACACACACACACACACACACACACACACACACACACACACACACACACACACACACACACACACACACACACACACACACACACACACACACACACACACACACACACACACACACACACACACACACACACACACACACACACACACACACACACACACACACACACACACACACACACACACACACACACACACACACACACACACACACACACACACACACACACACACACACACACACACACACACACACACACACACACACACACACACACACACACACACACACACACACACACACACACACACACACACACACACACACACACACACACACACACACACACACACACACACACACACACACACACACACACACACACACACACACACACACACACACACACACACACACACACACACACACACACACACACACACACACACACACACACACACACACACACACACACACACACACACACACACACACACACACACACACACACACACACACACACACACACACACACACACACACACACACACACACACACACACACACACACACACACACACACACACACACACACACACACACACACACACACACACACACACACACACACACACACACACACACACACACACACACACACACACACACACACACACACACACACACACACACACACACACACACACACACACACACACACACACACACACACACACACACACACACACACACACACACACACACACACACACACACACACACACACACACACACACACACACACACACACACACACACACACACACACACACACACACACACACACACACACACACACACACACACACACACACGCCGAGTGTGTACCACTAGACATGGGGCACTGCGTATGCGAAAATTCTTAGTCAATCCAAGGGATGAAATAGCAGGACGGCATTTCAAGTGCGCGGGCGTCGAAATCAGCGCTTGCGTCGGTGTGTGGGGCCGAAAAGAGCGAGTTTGCGCGTGACTGGTCCGCGGGCGCCGTGGCGCCAGCGACGGGGCCGACTAGCTTATCGGAGCTGGACAGTAGCGGAAGCCCTCGCCGGGGACCGCGGATCGAGAGGCGGGCAACGTACCAATGTCACCGGTCCTGCCCTGCTGAACCGGGCTTCCATACCGGCTTCCAGTGCTGTAATCGGAGGCTACCTGGCGAATCCTGCCGTGGCCGGGCTTCGTTCCTACTCCTGACGTTTCCGAGACAGGCTACCCTAGGGCGTTCATCGCCTTCCTCACCCGCCAAGGCCCGGCTGTGTCCCGGCTCCCGTCACTGTCGTACAGACTTGCGGCTGAGCTACGCCCCAGTCAAAGCTATCCCACCTCTGCAGCACGAATTAATCATTACGATTGGAACTGTGAGTGATGCATAACCTGAACAGAAATTAGTTACAGTAGCGTGGCAAACCTGTTTAATGTACTATCTGTATTTATTTTATGTGTCTGGTCCCATTACTTCTGACTCTGTATAACTTCGTTCCTCTCTGTCTTGGGTCATTCCTTAGTGTGTCTCACTCACCTGCGCCCACAGTATGTTCCTAAATAGCCAAGCAGAACAAGAAGCAAGAAGTAAAGGAGCCGGCAACAAAAGTAACCGAGTGCGGAGAAAGTAGTAGAGCAAACAAACTACGACCAGCGTGTGCATTGGGCGCGGTGCACTGAGATGTGAAGGATAAGAAATGAAAACCACTTCGGTAAATATAACAGAAAGCTTCACTTGTCATTGATCCCCACATATGCATGGGTTCCACCGATTTCTTTTACACCGTGAAGGGAATGACCTCCGCGTTCTACTGAAGACTCTATGTTGCTCCATTCCCTTACATATTTGTCTGTACGGCCCGAGCGCAGCAGCGCAAAGTAAAGAGAGTCCAAGTATGTGTTGTAGCGGACCAGTTGGTTGCGTGACATGTTTGTTCAGTGCACCGTGAAGCAATACTTTTGACGCGGACGTAAAGAACTCTGACGTTAGACTCACATGAAGCACAGATGAAGAAAGCCACAATCTTTCCTCGATGGTGGCATTGAAATCAGTTCTTTCTTAGAAGCGGCACTGAAATGAACACGGGTGCCACAGAAGCGTCGTACCTTGAACTTTGTACCTACAGCGGTATCTAGCTATCTGTCTTCAATCTGACAGTATGCTGTGGCATCCAATCCGTTGGCTTGAACCTCGTACTTTCTCGGTTTAAGTACTCTTTTTCTTGTTTCTGCACTGTCCGGGTGCTGTAAACGAAAACGTGGCCATTTCCACGCATGAATGTCGCGAACAGTGCGTTTTCATCGTGACATGCATGTCCCATTCGCGCCCAGTTTTGTTCGTTGCTTTCGCTTTAAGGCGCCACTCCCGCATGCGCCACATGCCATTGTTCCCACGTGCGATGGACTCTATTCCGGAAATAATTTGTTTGCACGTCCTACAAATACCGAGGCAAGTCCTCGCAGTGTAGAAGTAGTAATGCAGAACACGGCGACTCTCCAATACGGAGCGAATAAAAAACACGAGTCGGTCGATGGCTTCTGCCCCGGTGTGCGCTTTTTCTTTGTTAAGAGGGAGGGGATGGGAAAGAGCGGGGGCATAGGGGGTGTAGTGGGGGCCTCTACAAGCGGGCAGCGTTTTCCCCGCCGACCCAGTTCGAAGGCAATCGATGCGGCAATCGATGCCGGGTTCATGTCTGGGGCATGCACGAAGCGAGCGCAGGGAGGACGACTTACCTTCTTCATGTTGCAAGAACAAGAAGGCTACGAGAAGAAAAAAAAGTGCCGGAAACGAATGTCGCTGTATTATGCAAATTGCTACGAAGAGCTAGGGTGTCCGAAGGAGCCAAAACATGACACAGGACAGTATAGAATGGGCATTCAATTCTTCCCTGGAATGTTCAGTTTAAAAAAGTGCTGCGTGTTGATGTAATGAACGAAGTGCCAGGACTAATCGCTCTAAATAAACCAACGTTCGCAGCTTAGCTCGCTAAAATACCTGTTTCTTTTGTTCTTTTGTTTTGTTTCAGAGCTGCAAAATTTATACTTTATATTGTCTTTGTTTTCATTTCGATACGTATATCCCTTCTAAAGCACTAAATATTAAAACGTAATTCATATTGGTTCGATCCTGCCTTCGTAGTGACAATATTGCTTACGTGTAGCATGTAAATTTTAACTAGGAAATAATGCGGCCTGAACAATTAGCTTGGGGACGGCTCAGATTTACTAATTCAAGTCTATTTGATGCACTGACACGTTTTTAATAAGCAGATTGCTGACCGAAATGGAATAACGTTTGTTGCATTTAGGAAGAAGATTTATCTAAATACGCTACAACGGGAAATTTGTATTTCTCGGCAAACATTGTGGGGAATTCAATGAGGTTTAGTGTATTCCAAAGTAAAAGTGACTGCTCAGTGAAGATATTATTTAAGCCGGTATTTGTATGACTAAGAATTTTTTAAACTCGCAAGCTTTCATAGCACAGAACTATACCATGTTAACGACTTTGTAACTCGGCATTAAGGTACTTATGATTCTGTAGACTGCGCCTAATAGTACATCTCAAACGGGCAAATGGGATGTATTACGCATGACTCTAAACTACCTGACTTATAAGTGAGTAGGACTTTTGTAAGAACCCCCGTAAACATTGCAACAAATTCACGTAAGATATAAGTCATTACATCAGATTGGTCCCCTTTAGATGCTGTAATGGTTGCGGTTTACAAAAGGGTGATATTTGTTTTTGGTGGAGAGTTAAAAATGTGCGAACTTCGAGCTTTTATTCTTTTTAATGTTTACCGAATTAGTCAATATCTGTAAAGACAACTAAGGACATAAATCAAAATTCTTCCTATAGTCACTACTATGTAATAATTCAAATTGGTTACGAGGTTGCCTCATCAGACTGGTTATGCGTTTTACAAGTGTATGAGGAAGCGGCATCGGAGCTTGTGCCGACCTAAAGCTTCCTCTAAAAGTAAAATCCCCCTGCCGGGTTTAAAATCGCAATTTATAGCGTCGTCTCGCATTAAAAACTCGCAGAAAATTGGTTGAATTTCCAATAAATTGAAGCTCGAAGTTTTTAGCTACCGTAATTGGACATTTACTACTTCCCAATGTTATCTTTTGCATAACTTAGAGTGGACAACTATCACCTATCAATTTAGAACTTGTGTGAACTTGATACACTGTTTATGAATGTGTTGAAAGAAGTACTATTCGTAAGTTATTGGTATAACTGGAGAGCGGTATAATGTATATCAGTGCGGTCTATTTTAGATGCCCATACAATACTTGTTTCCAGAATCACAACATCTGGTCTTGTTGGTAACTAGCGGAATTCTGAATTTGTTGCTTCTTTTCTTAGAATTTCGAGTTCTTGGCAATTCGGCAAACATAATGCTGGCCTAATTAAAGATCTGATCGAAGCAATGGAGATATTTTAACCCTCTCTTAAAGGGACACTAAAGGCAAACATTAGGTAAAGGCACACAGTCAGTCTAGCTGAAGTGATAGATTAGTTCTCAAGTATCTATAAGGTGTTAATATTATCGCGAACAAAACATTGATAATCGAGAAATCGAGGTAAACGCAGGACATGATTAGATAGCTGGCAGTTAGCTGGCATGCACAAGAGGCTGGATGAACTCGAGGAGAGGGCCACGAAATTTGACAGCATTAGTCAAGAACTTTCCTGCTTAAAGAAATCAATGGATCAGCAGCACAATCAAAATGATTCTCTGCAGTCTCGTCTTGACGAAGCTGAAGATAGATCACGCCGTGACAACTTAATCTTTCGGGGTATATCAGATGCTAAGGAGTCCTGGGCGGATACCGAATCTAAGCTATTGGAAGCATTGACTGAGGTCGTCGACTCGTGCTCTGGTACTTTAATCCAGCTTGCACACCGCCTGGGCATTTTTTCACATGATAAGTGTCGTCCTGTCATAGCCAAATTCACCGAATCAAAAATGAAAGAAAAGATACTCTCCTTGCGTAATGAATTCAAATCAAAAGGCATCACTATCAGTGAAGATTTCTCGCCTGCAACACGCTTGGCTCGACAAAAACTGTTTGAATTCGGTAGCACCCACGCTGGCCCTCGCTCTTTTAAACTGCGACACAACAAGCTTTGCTTCAATAACAGATGCTTTATGTATAATGCAATCACTGGTACTGTCGACGAGGTCGTGACACGTGGCGAACATGGTGTGCAGGGGACAGTGACCGGTAACACTGCCAATGGGATTGTCACCCGTGGCGAAGCCAGTGGATTACATACCGAGTCTGCATCTCAAGTTGTATCATAGGGAATCGCGAGGGGCGTTGGGAAGTTATCTAATGTGTCTGTCCTTTATACCAACGTCAGAAGCGTTCTTAATAAACACACTAACTTATCTTCCGTCATTGATACATGTAGACCTCACATTATTGCACTAACAGAAACCTGGCTCCCAACGCACGTGTCTGATTTTGAAATCTTTCACGACGCTCATCTTTACTCGATCTATCGTTCCGATAGGACGGCAAGACGTGGCGGTGGTGTTCTGCTTGCCATTTCAAAAGATATTCCTTCTACATGCATTCAAATCTGCAGCGAGTTGGAGCTAGTTTTCGCTTTGGTAGTCATCAATCATCTGAAAATAATCATTGGTGTGTGCTACCGCCCTCCATCCTATTCGTCCACATTTACTAACGAACTCCATGATGCTTTAAACTTGGTTCGCATACGCTATCCTACATCACCACTCTTTATACTCGGAGACTTTAACTTTCCAAGTATCTTGTGGACTGCTCAACCACCTTATTCATCGCCGCCCTTGTCCCAAGCTAAAGAATTCTTAGATCTATGTACATTGTTTTCGCTAACACAGTTGGTAACGCAAGCCACTAGGACTGCAACAAGTACTGCAAATACTCTAGATTTAATCATAACCACAAATCCAGAGCTAGCTACAGATCTAACATATCTGCCAGGTATCAGTGATCATCTTCTGCTCAATTTCGTCATTAATACGCCACGTTCTAAAACGAATAAAATAAAGAGAACCATCCTAGATTACAAACGGGCTAACTTTGCCGCTATTAATAATGAACTATCTACATTTCTTGATCATTTTCTTTTTAAATTCGATAGCCGCTCTGTCGAAGAAAATTGGCTACTGTTCAAAACGAAGGTACACCAACTATCAGAAAAATATATTCCTAAGCGCGTCGTCACCTCTAACCCTCAAGCACCCTGGTACAATTCATACATCAGGCGACTATCTAACAAAAAGAAACGTCTGTTCCGTCTTGCGAAACTTTCACCTTCTATTGAGCGATGGTCGACATACAAGACTGCTTCCGACACATACGTAAGAAGCCTGAAACTTGCAAAAAACAATTTCTTGTCTTCTACTTTACCATCTATTTTGAAAACAAATGTTAAAAAGTTCTGGCGCATTATACACCCTGCACACGACCCCTTAATTACATTGCAAGATACCTCCGGCAACCTAATCCCAAATAACCTTTGTGCTACCATACTGAATAGAACATTCACTGAAAGCTTTTCCTCTATCACGACAGTTGATCTTCCAGATATGCCGCATCACAGATTTTCCATTATGTCACCAATAACTATCGATGCTCCTGGCATTGCTAAATTAATCGAGTCTTTGAAGCAGGATTCATCTCCGGGGTGTGATGAAATTAGTTGTGAATTCCTAAAAAGTACCTGCGCTTATAGTTCTATTATACTAACAAAACTGTTCCAGCAGTCGCTCGATTCATCAAGCCTCCCTAACGACTGGAAAATCGGGAAGGTGGTCCCACTCCACAAATCCGGTAATAAGCACTTGCCTCAAAATTATCGTCCCATTTCACTCACTAGCACATGCTGCAAATTACTAGAACATATAATTTTTAAATACATCGCCACCTTTCTTGATGATAACTGTTTTTTTTCTTCTGCGCAACATGGTTTCCGTCAAACATACTCCTGCGAAACGCAGCTACTTTTATTCACTGATAAATTGCATTGCATTCTTGACCAGTCATCTTGCGCCGATTGCACTTTTTTAGATTTCGCGAAAGCTTTTGACAAAGTATGCCATCAATTGTTGCTTTATAAATTAAGTCATCTTAATCTTTATCCACATGTCTTTAGATGGATTCAATCTTTCCTTCTCAACCGCTGGCAGTTTGTTTTCACTAATGGCACAACCTCACCGCTTACTAACGTACTATCTGGTGTACCACAAGGATCCGTCCTCGGACCCCTTCTATTCTTAATTTATATTGATGACCTTCCGTCCACCCTGTCTTCTGACAGCCACCTTTTTGCTGACTACTGTGTCATTTTCCGTGAAATACGTAACCTCAACGACGTTAATACTCTCCAGACCGATCTTAATTTGGTCTCTAACTGGTGTAAAACTTGGAAAATGGAATTAAATATTAACAAATGTAAGTTCATGCGTGTTTCTCGCTGCTCTAACACTCCCCCTTCTTATTGCCTTAATGGCATTCCTCTTGATTCCGTGGCATCATATAAATATCTAGGCGTACATATATCACAAAACCTAACATGGAACGCCCATACTGAATACGTTACCAATAACGCTAATCGCATGTTAGGGTGATTACGTCGCGACTTCTCTGCTGCTCCTTCGTCCTTAAAACTCCTACTCTATAAATCACTAATACGACCTAAACTTGAATACGCATCATCTATATGGGACCCTGGGCATGAAAATCTTATATATTCTCTTGAACTTATACAAAATAACTCCGTTCGCTTCATTTTTTCAAATTACAACCGTACTGCAAGTATCACAGCCATGAAAACTAACCTCTCTCTCCCATCTTTAAAATCTCGTCGGAAAATCAGTCGCCTCACTTTATTCCACAAGGTATATCATCACGTCACGCTACATGACGATTTTATTTCACCACCGGAATACATCTCCCATCGCACTGATCATCGGCACAAGGTTACCATCCAAAAGTGCAAAACTAAAGCTTGTTTTCAGTCATACCTTCCCCAGACATCTGTCGAATGGAACCGCCTCCCTCCCGATATTGCAGCCATTGAGGATAATCAAAGATTTCGTGATGCACTAACAACCTTTGTTTGTTTTGGAAAATGTTGAAATTATGTTCTAACAAAATTCACTGTATTGTATTTATTGTCTTTGTAACCTATATTACCCACTCCCCTCTGTAATGCCTTTGGCCCTGAGGGTATAATAAATAAAAAAAAAAGATACTCCCCTTGGATATTCAAGTACTTGCCCGATGACGAAAGCACTCCTCAGTTAAATTCAGTCACTAGTACTCAGCCACTTGTTTAAAAAAAAAGAAAACATCCTAGTATAATAAGACGAAATAAAATGCTGCTTGTCCAGTTCTATTTCATATTTAGAAAAAAGAACTTGTTGCAATTACCCTCGACAATGACGCTGACGGCCGAAATGTTTCGTTTTCGGTCGCCTCCGCGCCACCCACGTTTTGTCGTTACAGTAGTTTTCTTATTGCGTAGTGCTGCACTGGTTTTGCTGGCTCACGAAACTCGCACAAACTGCAAGTAGCAGGGAATTCAACTTCCATGTGATGTCACGGGATGCCTGAACGGTCTACTCCACTTGAACAAAAACCAGCTGCAGCGACGAATCCACCGCTATGTCTTGGCTCAGTACGACCGTCAGTCGGGCGCCGTTTTACTCACCGACGGCAGCAAAGTGTGATGGCGTATGCCACGTCACCACTCCCCCGGGTAAGTGGCGGGTGATTTTAAATGCAACAAAGGTATTCGGACCCTTCAGATGCAATTTTCTCGTAAACTAAGCCTTTTCTAGGCACGAAACAAGCGTTTCGAGCTTTCTGCAATGGTATTTAAATAGTCCATGTGAACTTAGCATTCGCCTTTATTGTCCTTTTAAGTATACGACAAATGTCACCGACGTTGACTCTTTGATTAGTAAACAACACGCTTTCTTTGTTCCAGTATGTTCATATAGGAGCTCTCGAGGCAGAGGTCCCGTTTAAATCAAATATCTCAATATTTAGGGCTTGCTATAATACTGAAACAAAAATGAACAAAACCTACAACGACATTTTTCCACATCGCAAGTAGAGTATAAGACACTATAAACGAGAAAAATAAGCCGAATACATTTACTAGCTGGTTCAGTTCACGTAGACACTCGGACTGGCACTTGTGGCTGAACGACTATGTTGGAAAAATAATGCTTTCCAGTCATAGAAGCATTGAGTAGACCGTGATCCAAAGTTTGACATTAAGAAGAGGAAGACAGATTTTAAAAATCGTGTTTACCGCAGAGCGCCTTCGAAAGCTTATGCGAAAGCAGTGCATGCAACGATTCTGACGAAGGCTGAAGTTGTGATATAGAGTATGTTTCTTAGAGCTTGGTCGTCACTGTGTGGCGCTTGCCAAACACGGCGGTACTCCTCAATACGCCAGCGTTGTAGTGAGACGCCTGGTAGCTGCCAGGGTGCTGTTTCTTCTGCGCTGCAACAGTTGCCTTAGCTTGCTGAGTCGTGCCGATATTTCGCAACCCGAATATAATTGTAAAATCGTCTGTGAACTCTGAGCGTAAACATTGCTATATATAGCTGTCAAAAGAGAGTTTTAGTGCAGCGTGAAATTGAACAGTGACCAACCTGAAGGCTATACACGAACAATGAATTATGGACAACACGTTCCGTAAGTCTCTGCTGCAGTGTATGCATTAAATGAGCCTGCAAGCTTATATTCAATTATATACTGAAGTTATTCCACATGGCAACCCATTACAATGAAAAAAAAAACATTCATTTACTTGCGCTAAACTCTAAAAGAAAGTGCCACGCTTAATCCCACGCTAAACTCTAAGTTACGTGTGACGAGCATGTAAATGAGGCTTGGATGAGGTTTGAAGTACTATGTGACTGAAAATAAGCGTGACATTCCTTCATGTAAACATACAGACAAGACTGCGGGCCATATTTCGGCCTTGTGCGAGCGCGAGCGAGCCGCGTACGCGTGGAAAACGCAAATCACACGCTTAGCATCTGGCGGAGCGCTCGCGCGGGAATTGTCCATCACGCACATACAAAATCCGGATAGCGAAACCGTGATACATCACGTGACCTGCATGGAGCGTGGGCGAGGGACAACGGCGCTCGGCGCCTTCTCACCTCCCTGCGGGGAATACCAAACTTTTCTTGCGGAGGCTGAAGAAGACCGTGGTGTTTTGAAGACTGCCCTGGGCCACTTTTTGTGTGGAATCTCCGGTGGACTGTGCCGACGTTCGCTCATTGCAGCACATAGCTTTAATCTAATTGTCCGAGTTAGTGCACATCACCATGTTCACTTCTGCAGACGTTCTTGGCGTACAACGTGGGTTATGCATTCATAAAGAGTGCGATTGTGCCGAGTTTACTAGAAAATATCTACCGAGGTGTGACGCCTCAGGAACAGCACTTCCATTTGGATGGTGCATATATTGCGGCCCCTCACCTGCAATTTATGGGCGATTCGAATATTTAGGTAAGAACATTACTCATGTGGTCTTATTCGACCTTGCGTTGTCTGGGGTAAACAAGGCTCCTCATCTGCGGCTATGAGCAGGAAAGCATTGAGATCAGTGATGACACATCCCTGGAAAAAGCCCTAGTGATGTGCCTATGCCTTCGCTGTATGAAATATATCACACATCCGACAGCATGTGGCCAACTGCGTGGCTTTGTGCAATCAATTGTAAAGCCAGGAACGAAATATCAGGGGCACAATCAAGATGAATTAATTTTTTCACTGCGCAGGGCCTTGACGTTCCTCCGTGGGAGACCTGAGCCCGGGTCGCGTTAAACCTTGCCGGACGTACAAGAAAGTTTTATGCATCCATCCATCCATTGCGCATTTAAATGGAGCTCATATACAGACTTAGGCTTTCTCAGCGATATGAAAATCTTTTAGCTCTTTAAGTGTTGCTTTTAAACATCAACGTTTCCTTATATCCTATTTTCTGCGAATTAATACTATGAATAAAAGATTTAGCCCAGGAACAAATTTCTCTGCCTAAAATATTCGCCCGTGTTAGAAAAAGAGGCTAGTGAAAAATTATTTCATCAGGTATCTCCATTCAACAAACGACTCTCTGTCTTCTAACGCGCGACACCGCACAGCGCGGTTGAGAGGGCATTCGTCCTTATGTGCAAGGAGATGCCAAGGGGCTTGTTTGCGTCTTACATTTCTTGGCGTCGTCGAAATGTTCCAGGGCTCAGCAAAGCCTCTTCTTGATGGATCAGTTTCAGTGTCGCCGGCGGGAGAGTCTTGCGCAATCTGTCTGCAACATGTTCAGCTTCTACTTCACCAGCGGCCTGCTGCCACTGCCGTAGTGTCTAGGGCCGTCACAGTCCGCACCGGTGTAGTAGAATTTAAAGGAGAGGACTGCGAAGATTGTGGTGAGCAAAGCTGGCTTCGGAGAAGCGACCCAAGCTGACAAGGGCCGGTACTTCTTCGCTGCCTCCCGCGCACGCAGTGAGATGGGGCATGCTCACCACCCCATCCCCCTTCCTCCCTTGGGCGCCGTTCCCCAGGCGCCGGATCTACACGTGAAGAATGATCACGTCATTAATAAGCGTTTGAACAGGGGTCCCTATCACGCATGCTAAGCGTGAAATGGGGTTCCGGATCACTCCTAGTAGGCGTGATCGGGAAGCGCGGTGAAATGTCACGCTTAGATTAAGCGTATAAAAAAAGAACTGCAAACGCACGCTTAGACACGCAGGGATTATTTAAAGCGTAGCGTTAGCGTGCATCGCAGCGGTAACGCTATGGTACGTTGTGTAGCACGGCTCGAACTGCCTTTTACAATAGCGGTACCGAGCGAGACGCTCACGCGATCGAAAACGGTTGCGGCGCCATCTGTAGGCCTTGGCGTTCTTGGTTGGGTTTTTTTTTTTTTTGCCGAGTGTCGTTAGTGATTATTCACCGGTATAAAAATGCTCACTTGCGGTTTTTTCGTCATGTAGCGAGCACGGCACCGATCCCACTTTGGTTTCCCAGGGAGACTGATGATGATAATGATCACGTGCCTTTTTTTGCGATATCTGTACGAAACACAAAGGCCAAGTCAACATTCTTATTTTATAACTTATGAGACCGCGCGGCGCGATTGGCTTACCATGCCCGCCCCCGAATCTGTAAAACCCTGTACAGCTAACACAAGTTCTCTCGTTGTGCGTACTTCGCCGCAAAATTGAAAACGGATGGGGAAAGCAGCACTAAATTGCACCAAACATTGCTGTCGAAACATTGTGACACGAATCGAAAGCAAAGAGATGCATTGCATGGAAATGAGTGGGCTGAGCAGTGCAGGATGGTTACTTGATATAGGTACGAAGCGGGTGGCACCCCTTTGACGGATGCCGGTGTGTTTTGAAATCTCTAGCTCTCTCGAAGGTGACGCGATTAGCGACACTGCAACGCTGAACGTTAAGCATTCGCTCGGTAATAACAGAAAAGGCACGCTCTGTCGGTGTTTTGTTTCATGACATTTGTTTGCAGGCTGTCATTCTCAAAATTCCGGTGAATAACTTCGTAAACGATGTAAGACAAGCTGTGAGCGACTTTATTGATAGAAGAACTTTAGTGCAGTATGGAATATTTTTCGCACACAGGACGCGAACGCCGGCTACGGCGTGGGACGCCGACGCCGGATTCTCAGCGACACGGGACGTTAAAACCACAAACTGCCATTCTCCGCGTCTATGTACACTACGGCTCGTACGCCAATATTGTCTAATGCAGCCCTGCAGAGAGTGCGCATTATATTAGTGTACTCTGTGCCATAGCGTATGTTTGCGCTCAGAATACTAAAATTCTTGAACGATTCGCCCTTCGGACGGAATTGCCACTTTCTTTTCTCACTGAGTCTACATTTCAAATAAAAAAAATTTTTATATATGCTATGATTTCTCAAACTTCTTTGTTTGTTGGCTACTACGTTCGCATCATGTCAGTGACAGTTTCATGAATAAGAAATATCATCAAACATTGGACTCTCTGCACTCGAAATCTCGTCGCTAAATTTCTTTCCAGTCTCCAGATACGACCATCAGTTACAATAATGAGCGTGAACCTCCGTTACGCAAAGTACAGAAACAGTTGGACCTATTGATATAGTCCGCCCTGCTGCTGTTTTCCGTTGTTCGTTATTTTGCTGTGCGCTGCTTTTCGAAAGATGAGCGCCACACTGGTATGCCCACCATCACAATTTCACCATGTTATTTCACCATATCATGCTTATATGGTGCGCTAGCAGTGGAATAACGACTTGAATGCATCTCGTGCCATTTCCGAAGTTCTATACTCTGGTAATTTTTATTAGAAACAATATCCGTAGGCCAAAAAAAAAAAAATGACAGTCACTCTAGCCTACGCTAAAGAGGGTGAAAGCGAAAGCTTGCGCGTTCACGAGAAATTCATTTAATTACTTGACATTCTCATTCCAATGCGTCGTTAGATACGATTACTTGTGTTCTCCCACCAAAAGTCATGGGTTCGAGTGCCTTAATTAACATCGCCTTAATTAACACTAATTGTTGTGGAATGAACTCCCACCAATGGTCACGGCTTCAACCATCCATGGTGGCACCATCAATTTTGGTGCCGTAGAATCTTGGTTCCACAGTACGTGGTGAGTTCGGGTGCCTTACTTAACTTTGCCTTAATTAACACTAAAGGTCGTGAGTTAAACTCCCATCTATGGTCATGGGTTCGAGTGCCACCAATGGTTGTGGGTGGCAGCATAAAGTTTAGTGCCATAACGCCGGACAGTGATTTTTGACCCATGAGCCAGTTAACCTTTCGCCTTAAAAAATTCACCGACGTATACGATACTTTCTAATGCGAAACTTGAGCGGATCTGTACATGTGTTTTCATTTCGATGATATATTGGGTGGCGCAGACAACCTGTCCCATGGGGCACGTTACAAACAGAGCTAAGTGTGGCGCGACTGCCTCGCCAATGGCGACGCATACGCGCGATTCACACCAGCCGCCGCTGACAGACCTCCGCTCATGCAGCACTTTGTTTCCACGAACAAAGCGCTGCTTTCCGTGAACAAAGCGCTACACTGGCGCGGTCTCGTAGCCATCGTCGCCGCAAAGCCCATGCACGGTGTAGCCCTACCCTTCTCCTCTGCTTTCCGCTTCATGGTGCCGCTGCACCCTCCTCCTCCGCTTTCCTCCTCGCGCTCTCCTCGCTATCACCGTCTTTCATCCACGCTCTTTCATCCTTTTGCTGTGTTCGTTCGCTAGGGTACGAGGACGCCGAGGGTCGACGCCGACGCTTGCAGCAGGAACGGGTGCCTGAAAGCTGTGGTCTAAAAATTTAAGGTGCTCGCGCTTCTCGCGTTTCAATCTAGGAATCCGACAAAACACAAGCAAACACGCTCAACCTGAAGAAAGCGCGCAGAGTGTGAAGACAGCGGGGGCTTTCTGCAGTAAGAAAAAAAAAAGAAGTTTGAGGACGAAGCGAGGAAAGCGGGTGCGCTGACCTCAGCTGCCCTAAAAGCGATGATGACGGGGGGCGCGGTTAGCAGACGAGGGACAGGATGAGCAGACGACACCGATAGGTCGGGCGGCAGGCGAGAAAACGACGAAAGTAGGGGAAAAAATGGGCGGAAACGATGTGCTGGCTTCGCATCGAACGACCATTCCCTTCCCTCTCTTGCTTTCAGACAGGGCACTGCCCTTTCTTTCCCCAATCGCCCTATCGGCACACGCTTTTTGATTGCTCTTGCCTCCGGAAAGAAAAGAAGCAAACGTGGACGTGGACTAAAGCACTAGGTTGAGAAGCAAGGAATACATAAATAGAGGGTCGCACACTACGTGCAGCTTCCTCGGTAAACTTCCTGTCTTCCTGATTGCCCTTTGGACGAAGGAATATGGTAACAAAATGATATAAGATCTGGTGTGGGATTTCATCCTCTCCAAATGACCGCTATCTAAACCCCCTCGAACCGCTATCAGTTTTTCGGGGTAGGTACACCAAGAATTATACTAGGGGCAAGAATACAACGTTGGGCGCTAAGACCATCACGAACGTAAATATTTGCATTCATATGAACGCAACACAACTCTACCAAATCACTCTTTTGTGAATTCTGCGGGGAAATGAAGCTGCGCGAGATTAGGAAAAAAAAAACCATAACCTGTAGAGCACATGAGAAAGAGAGAGAGACAACGAGACATTGTTCCGGCCCCGGAGCTCAATCTCTACTGTTTTTTTTTTTTTTTTTTTGTAGGTCGCCAGCGTCAAGCAAAGCTGCCGCGCCACTCCTGGCCTCGCCTGACCTCGTCTTCTTCCCTCGGGCGATCACGTCGATGCCGCTGGCACTACAAACCTCTTGCCCGCAGATCGATCCCAAGATCGGCGCCTTGCAGGGGATGTGGCTCTACTAACTGATCCTACTAAGACACAAGCTAGCAGCTAGCAGAATGTATGCGAATAAATTTTAAATAATTGGCACAAGGACCGCCAACAGCGAGCTTCATGGTTAGCTCAAGAGGCATATGTGAAAAAAAAAATGGAGGACGCTTAAGTTTTGCGTTTAAGAGTGGAAAGCGATGGGATTCAATGATACCCGACAGCTCCTCACCCTTCTTAGCAACTGCAGCTTATGCAACCGTAACGTTTTCCGAGAAACGTTCGTGGCGAACGCTATATATGTACGAAGGCGAGCTTGCAGGTAGAAATGCGGCCTTTTGCTTGGGCCGATCCCGGAGATAGTTCCCACCCGCGCCAAAAAGATTACATCATTATCAGGTTTCTGTTATTCTTTCGCACTTTCAATATTTCAGTTTCAGAAGGTTTGACATGAAAGGCATGCATCGTGGCTGTTTTATTTCATGGCAGTTGTTTGTGGCCTGTCATTCTCAAAATTCTGACGAGGAACTTTGGCAAGAATCTAAGAAAAGCTATGAGTAACTTTAGTTAGTGATATAATGGTATGGCAATATAACACGTATATATCACATGTCAATAGCAAGGCGTAGAATATACATACACCTAAATATATATTGCAATTTTCGCCCACGGCTCGCTAACGCTGGCCCCGGCACCCACACCAGACGCCGACAGCGGATTTTCCGCGACACGGGGTCCTCAACGTTATCGTGCTAACGACCGGCTTACTGAAGCTAAACGTCAAAATGTACACCTGCAATTGAAGATTAACTGCAGAAGCACAAGTGCCTTGATAAACGCGGAGAGATGAGCTCACGGAACTTATGGAAGAGTCAGCTTTCTAGAGAAGAAAGATACTTCGGGAACTAACCATAGACACGGCAGGGAAACGCATAGATTTAGCCATTTCCTAATACGTTTCATCGCCGCACGTGTATTGGTTTGAAACCCCCAAAGAACCTGCATCACACAAAAGACGCAATGCGCAAGAATTTTATGTCTATCCACAAAGAGAGAGGGAAAGAAAGCAAGGAGAGTAAAGACGGGCAGAGAAGTCAACCGGATGAGCGTGGGGTTCGCTACCCTACACAGGAGGCGAATAGAAAGAGGAAAATAGGGGAGAGGAAGGGTTCGCGTAAAGATTATAAACGGTCAATCAGGCCGGAGTAGATCAAGAACTGCGCTAGCGCGTGAATATATTTATGTGCCAGCGATCAAAAGTGGCCATGGTCCAAGTAGCCTTCACTAAGAAAACGGTCTCGAGTCCAGCCGTTTAAGGTCTGGATAGTGAAGAGCTGAGCGTCGCAGTGACGCCAGAAATATACGAGCTCATTGGTTTATCCATGCCTACTGGAGTCGGACGTTAGGGTTATCGGCTGTCCCAATACCGCAGGAGTAAGCGCTAAGACCTCCACTGCAATCATTGTCGGTAAAATGACTTGGCCGTGGAAAGGCTGTCCTTCTGTATTAAGTTAGAAATGGCTACAACTACACATACGCTCGTTTATTTAGGAGGGTGTGTTTTCCTTTTCCAAATGTATTTCTGATGTGAAAAGAGAAAGAGAGAGAGAGAGAGAGAAGGGAAGACAGAAAGGCAGGGAGGTTAACTAGACTGAGTCCAGTTTGCTACCCTACACGTGGGGAGGGGAATGGGGAGTGAAAGAGGGAGAGAGAGAACTTAGGTATAGGATGTCTACAGTCTGGCACTCAAGTCTGTTTCCCTCAGGTAGCGAAAAAGCGCTCGAACTGCTTTCTGGGCCAATGAACTATGAGGCCAGGCCCCCAAGATCTTCGCTTCCGTAAATGGCCTGTCATCCAGTCTATTTAAGGCACACTGGAGAGTCTCGCGTTGATTATCGAAGCGAGAACAGTGGCACAGAAGGTGACTGATGGTCTCTTCACACTTGCACTTCGCGCACATTGGTGAATCCGCCATTCCAATTCGATAGCTGTAGGAGTTGGTGAATGCTACTCCTACCCACAGCCGACACAGCAGTGTTGCGTCACGTCGTGGAAGGTTCGCTGGTAATGTAAGTTTCAGTGATGGGTCGAGGCTGTGTAAACGACACTTAGAGTTCTGAGGTGTATGCCAGCAACCTAACGTGATTGTACGAGCGAGACTGCGAAGCTCTCTTGCAGCGTCGACTCTGGATAAAGGTATAAGGAGTGTCGGTGAGCCAGCCTGGGCACGTCGGGCAGCGTCATCGGCGAGGTGATTACCAACGATGCCACAATGTCCCGGCAGCCACTGAAATATGATATTATGTCCTCTTTCAGAAGCGCAATGGCAGGTTTCGTGGATTTGTGACACCAGCTGTTCATAATTGCCACGTCGTAAACTTCTCAAGCTCTGGAGGGCTGCTTTCGAGTCACAAAATATTGCCCATTTGTTGGGCGGTTCTTTTTCAATGTATTCGACAGCAGCGCGAAGAGCGGCCAGTTCAGAGCCTGTAGATGTCGTTACGTGTGATGTCATAAACTTGATGACGACCGATTGAGATGGTAGAACAACGGCGCCCGTAGAATTTTCCGAGACGGAACCATCCGTGTAAACATGAATTCGGTTAGAGTATGAACAATGCAGAAGTTCCAATGTGATCTGCTTGAGAGCCGCGGTGGTCAGGCTAGCTTTCTTCACTATTCCTGGAACAGCAAGGTACACAGGAGGCTTCTTCAAGCACCACATAGGGGATGGCGTTCTTGTTGCGGGTGAGTGCCTCAAAGACAAAGAGTGCCGGTTAGCCGCAATTGATCTGGAGAACGCTGCCCTGGGTCTTTTCTCAGGCAATCGAGCGAGATGGTGGTCAGGGACTCGGGATATATGGCGAACATGCACCCGGAGCGCGTCGATATCTATATAGGTCCTTATTGGGTGGTCTCTCGCGGTGGCAATTGTTGCCACGGTTGAAGCATTTCGAGGTAGCCCCAGACATGTTCGAAGGGCTTGGCCTTGAATGCTCTGTAGGACATGGATGTTAGTTTTGTTAGCGTTGGACAGCACTGGTGTGCTGTATCGCAAGTATCCTAGGAAGAGCGTCCTGTATAGTTGAAGCATAGATGCCACGGATGTGCCCCACGTTTTACCGGCGAGAAACCTTAGTATCTTCTTCAAATATGTGTAGTGGGGGCTCCATGAAAGGTCTCTGTCTATAATAACGCCTACGAATCGGTGAGTTTTTGCGTAGGAAATTGGTTGGTGGTCAATAGAAATGGGGTACCAGGTCATGGGCTTGTGGGTAAAGGCGACTAAGGCGCACTTCTCGGTCGAAATGCTGAGGCCTTGCGCACGCAGGTACGATGATGTTAGGGTCACTGCTTTTTGGAGCCGTGCACGCACCTGGAGACGTGTAACTGCCGAGGCCCATATGCATATGTCGTCAGCATATATGGAAAGGTTTACTGTATGTGGTAGAACGTCGGCAAGGCCAAGGATTGCAAGGTTGAACAAAGTGGGGCTAAGAACCCCACCCTGACGGACGCCACGGGAAGTGTAATGGTCAGCAGTTCGGCCATCTGCACTGTGCACAAAGAAGGATCTTTTGAATAGATAGCTCCGAATCCACCGAAACATGCGTCCATCTATTCCATTATTTTCCAGGGCATCAAGGATCGCTTCATGCGTTACATTATCATAGGCGCTTTTCACGTCGAGGAATAGTGCAACCGATATACGCTTGTGGTGTTTTTCCTGTTGTACAGACGAAACTAGGTCGATGACGTTGTCAATAGAGGAACGGCCTCTTCTAAAACCAGCCATGGCATCGGGGTATACGTTGTGGCGCTCAAGATACCATTCTAGGCGGGTGAGAATCATTCTTTCCATGACCTTCCCAACACAGCTGGACAGCGCAATGGGTCGGTAGGACGCTAGGTCAAGTGGCGACTTTCCAGGCTTCAGGAGTGGTATCAAGCGGCTGGACTTCCACCGCTCAGGAACGACGCCATCATTCCATGACTGGTTATAACATTCCAGCAGTCTGCTTCGGCCATCTTCACCTAGGTGGCATAAAGCAGCGTAGGTGATGCCATCTGGTCCTGGCGACGATGAGCGCCTGCATGTGGCCAGAGCAGCGTCCAATTCCTCAAGTGAGAAGGACACATTCAATTCTGGGAAGCGTGTCGCAGGAACTTCACCCAGAATTTCACTATTGATGGTGACCACACTGCCCGCAATCTTCACACAGAAATCTTCGGCTATCTCGACCTGTGAGCGGCCTTGATGGAGGGGTAGGGCTGAGAATGGGTGTCGTTGCTGTGGAGACGAGCCAAGGCCGCGCACCGTCCTCCATATGATAGACAGAGGCTTGCGGGGGTCAAGTGATTCGCAGAACGTCTTCCACCGTTGTTCCTCCAACCTGTCCATACGACGTTGGATTTTCTTCTGTATACGTCGAGCGACTCTAAGGTCATGAATTGACTTCGTGCGCCTGTATCGCCTCTCGGCTCTTCTGCGAATCGTTCGAAGTCGCTCAAGTTCCATGTCAAAATCCGTACGTTTTTTCGCAGATGTAAATGTGTGCTTAGAGAAGTTCCGTGGAACACCCCCACTGTAACTGTTACATGTTACATGAGCTTGACAGGCGTGACCTGACGTGCCTTCATCGCAATCTCTTCGATATCGCTTGCACGGGACGCTATTTACTTAATATTCATTTGTCCAGCACGTCTTTGTGTTCCACCAGATGCGTTGACGGGGCTTTCGAGCATGTTTGATGAATCAGTAGAGACATTACAACTTAAAGGGTTGGCTGTTTTAGGGAACGCTCTAAACATTTGGCACAACACGCCACGTGAGCTGCGGGACGTTCTCGGACAGTGGCGACATCCTGGTTCTCAACTACGCTCTGATAACGCTCTCATAGAATTCCTGCAGGTAACAAGCCTTAATGTGACCCTGTCAATAGCTTTTGGGGTTGCTTATTTTGCGCGTGTGTATGTTTGAGTGTGAGTGGGCGCTTTTGTTTTGCTTTTTCTCTCGCCTTCTTTCTTTCATCCCTCGCCATCTCCACCAGAGCAGCGCACTAAGCACGCTAGTAGCTTCAAATGCTGCATAAGTTGCTATCTCTCTCTCTCTCTCCCTCTCGTTAGGTTTGCCTGTAGTTCTATAAAGAAGAGGCAGCTCGCCACGCGATTATTCCAGCCCCAATATTCCTTCGAGGGCACAGGACGGCCGCGCAATGTGTTTTACACGTTTTTGTTTATTTGATTGTTTATTTATTTATTACACACAGCGTCATAAGACATCACAGTGGCGGATAAATTATTGTAACCTGAAAGCAACCATTCATTGCAGGTAAAGTTCCAGGTGCAATTTGTTGCAACGAGTGCACATTTTCATATCACACAAAACAAATTACTTTACCCTCAGACAGTCAATTGATGCACGTTTGGTGAAGAAATTGTGCTGCAACGCAAGAGAGGTGAAGGTGTCACAACTATCGGTCAAGAACCTGACGCTAATCCATGCCTGCTGCAACGTCAGTGAGTTGCAGGCATTCAACGCTGTTGCAGTAGTAACTCGGTTAACTTACAGAGCAACGCAAGTTTTGTTTTCCCCCTCAGCCTGGCCTGGAAAGCAACTGTACAACGTAAAGCTTGAATATGAAAAATTGACGCCTTCCGGAGAAAGACCAAAATTGACGCGAAAACAGGTCATAAAAGGCGTTCCCTTTTCCGAGGTTCCTACTTGGCATCGTTTTCAATCGCAGAAGCTCCTAGCAAAGAGTAGGACACACGAGGCACATTCGAAATACAATCGAAAAAGCCGGCAAGGATAGTGTGGTGGAAATGGTGACACGCTAGTCTTAGCACGCTTTGGCTGCATGCAAAGACCACATCACTGACCTGATTTCGCTCTCACGCGATTGAAAAATCAATTTCTCGTCCTCACCTCGCGCGTCTCCCGTCTCCATGATCTCAACAACAAATTTTTTTTTTTTGCATATTCGTTTCCTTCAGCGTCCGTGCAATGACCGGCTCTCGGTGTACGACACGCACCGTTTGTTGACCCTATAGACCACGTGCCTCTGTTGTCTGGGCGTTTAAATCAGGCCATGGCGGGGGAAACCGTCAATGTGCTCGAGTAAAGCAGCAACGCAACTACTGGTACACGTATTGAACAGGACTACCAGCAACATGAATCATGTGCAAGCGCAGGAATCAGGCAAACAGAGCAACGAGCGCATGGGTTGAGGCTTCTTGCATCTAAAGCGCTCTGTACTGAATGCCATCTTGATTTCTCGTAACTACCACCCGTGCACTTAATGTGACGAGCAATTACGCATTTTTTTCATATTTGCTGCTGACACTGTGGGACGCACTATTCATTCCTAGCAACCTGAGGCATTGTGCTGGAGTAACGACCCTTGTAGGATGGTCATGAAGTTGGATCAACATGCCGTCGAATCGTATTGATTTCTTAGCCCCCTTCAACAAATGCATTGTTCATGCATTACAGCGTGTTGCAGTGGATGAATGTGTTTATCTATTTGAACTAGTTGCAGGGAACTGAGGTCGGGAGAAGAAAATTCCCAGACGAGAATGTTCGAGCGTGCATGTCCGCCGCAGTCAAATCGTATAGATCAGCGCACTCACTGACGAGCACACTGCCTCGTATTCGCTGCTCTCTCATTTAACTCAGTATCGCGTCAGTGACTGTCAGCAAATGTTAGTGTATGTGAGCATGTGCGTGAGTATGTCAGGGTGAGTTGGACTCGTAATAATATGTCACGGTTTCGCGCCAAGGGCGAAGCATTGATTGCGAGAGCAATTTATTAGTTTCTTCAGCTGCTTAAACAGTTGCAGACATTCGCTCGCTGAGTAAAATAACCAGCACGGTCTCACGCGCTCAGATACAAACACAGACACATCTCACTCAGTGACCGCGAACGCTCGCTGTTAGAAAGATGACGTGATCACGAGCGGCGGCAGCGGTGACCGAATTTCCCTTCGTACTGCGTCTCACTTCGTTGCGAACTAGGCCCTGGAGAACACAGCGCACACGAAGCCATCAGCTATCTAGGTTACGCCTAGCCTTTGAACTCATCGCAAATTAGCTCAAAGATAAGGCCCCTGAGACCTCGCTCAGCCAGCTTAGCCTGCGTGCAAGAGGAGATGCGCGCTAACCTGTCACATAGCCCCCCCACCTCCTAGCACGAGCAGACGCTAACCCAATCTCTTCGGATCACCCGCGCAAGCTTGCACTCGCACTTACAGCAATCGGAGCGCGGCCGGAATCTTATCGCATTTGGGCCTTATACGGAACACGACGACGATGGAAGTTCGCCTCGCGTGTCCGTATAGTTGCTATCGCAATAAAGATAATTCAGGCGCTGAAACTTCGGCTAAGGAGGCTTTCGCATCCACATTTTCGGTGGTCAAGTTGCTATTGGCGCCTGCACCGTACATAGGCAAAAGCAGGGAAACCACGAAAGTGGCGGATTCGGCCATTTTATTACTATAGTAGTTATATGGCCCCATCCGAACTCATTTCTGCCGTTGGCGCCGTCTTCGACGTTGGCGTCGCCGTGAGGTTCCGTATTAGGTTCAAGGGGGATACATCGTCGCCGCATGCCGTGCGCTTTACGTGCGAGTGAAAGTGTGCGAGGAGGAGCCGGTGATCGCGGCTCACTCTCACCGGGGTAGGGTAGAACGCGCCACCACCCCCCTTAAGGGGGGTGGTGGTGGTGGCGTTCTACTCCGGGCGGCCCGGACGGCTGCTTGCGATCGCGCGTGCCGCTGTATATTGAAAGCCATTTGCGACGGGCATAGAGTCTGCCGTGCGCTGTATTTTCACGGCTTAGTTCACCTGATGCGAGAGGTAGCGCGGATGTCAGCTCGCTCACTGCTGCTGCCACCCTTCCTAACTCCAGCGTTTTGGCAGCGAGTTTCCGCTGTGATGGAGTGTGAGATGTGTTCATGTCCAGAGCCGTGCTCAGAGCCGCCTTTCGTTCGATTATTCTCTGTAGGCTATCCAAATTAATAGCGTGTCTCAATATAAATACTTAGGTGTCATTCTAACAAAACATTTTTCCTGGTCTCAACACATCGGATATGTAAATGGGAAAGCCCTAAAGAATTAGGTTATTTGCGCAGTACTTTAGCTAAGACCCCTCGCGACACTAAACTGATACTTTATAGAGCGTTAATTCGCCCTGTTCTTGAATATACATCTTTTGTTTGGTTCCCCTAGAAAGAATGAGAAATAAATCCGCTCAATAACGTTGAACGAAAACCTATCCGTTTCACTTGAACAAAATTATAGCCACAGTTTCTCACCAACAGAGGCTCAACAATCTTTGATCATTGAGCCATTACTTTAACGTTATCGAATTGAAGCCTTTAACCTTTTAATTGCAATTAATAACTCAAACTCTGGTCTTTCTGATAGTAACTATGTCACATTTACTGACGTAAGTTGTACCGCTAGTTGGTAGTTCTTGAACATAGCACCTATTTATGCTTGTACTAACACATTCAAATATAGTTTTCTTTCTCTACCCGGTAACATCCGTTTACTATCACTAAACGATTTTGTAGCTACCACTGGTAAGCACGTCACTGACATGCTAAGCGCTTGTCTTTGATCATCTTTTTGTGCATGTGTGTGTTTTAACGTATTATGTATAGTAATGTATAATGTTCCCACTCGGGCTAAAGCCCTATATTGCACTGCAGGATATGTAAATAAATAAATAAATAAATAAATACTTGTGCGTACGTGACATCCTGACTTGTCAGTTTAGTTAGTATACCCTATGTTTAGAAGATTATACGGCCGATAAAACCACTATTCTTACTTCGCAAAGCTGTCCACTAATTTGCTGTGTAAATCAATGTTTCGACTTCCGGGCGAAACTGCGACTATTTTTCTTTCGGTTACGTGGTCAGCTGTTTTATCTGTGTTTCAATCGTGCTGCCATATTGCATCTCAGTGCGCCAACTTTAACTGCACGTCGCCTTCTCTATACGTCGTGTTTGGTGGTGTGCACATGTGAAGAGGTTTCCTTGTTTTCTTTTATATTTTTTTACGGACGTTCCTCGTTGCACTGTGGTACCGCGGTGTTCGCTACGGAAGCTTCAGTAATTATGCCCGCCTTCGCTGAAACTGACTCTTCGCCACTATTGGCAAGAAGTACTTCGTTTAGAACTGTGATTCAGGATGTCACACTGGCAGGTCACTGCAACCAGTATAGATACCCGTATGGATGCCTATATATGTTTTTTTTGTTATTGCGCTGACATAACCAGGTGGTATGAAATATTTTGAATGTTTCTCGGGGCTAAAATTATTTTCCTTCTAACTAAATGGGCTTAAGAGTCACGAAGATGAATAAGGAACAAGATGGGAAAGGCAGGAAACTAGAACTATATATATTTATATATATATATATATATATATATATATATATATATATACGCATGTGCTGGCTGTTCACGAAGGCATGTTATCCCGCGGTCAAACAATCTCGTTTACGATTTCTAGAGCAAGACAGATGTATCGCTAATGCAACTTGAACCTTTCTTTTTTATATGTTAAGCTTCCATGGCTTACGCGCTGTTTACTTCTACAAGGAATCTCAATATCATAAAAACGTGGTTTGCACTTGCAGGCTTTGCAGTGCTCGGGCGAATGTGCCACGCCATCATTCATTAGATTTAGTTCGTGTTTCCTGGCTCGTTCATTTATGCAGCGTCCAGTCTGTCCGATGTAGGACTTGTCGCACTCAAGCGGAATTTCGTGCACCACCGCCGTGACGCATTTCTAGTAAGACGTGCCATGTTTCTTGCCCCAGCCTTGTCAACTGGTCACCTCATGAGTGGTTCTCGAGCAGAGTCGAACCACTTTGACTTGGGCAGAAAACGTAATGGGTACGCCATAACGGCATGCCGCCTTCTTGAGGTTATGGGAGACCTTATGAACTTAAGGAATCACTGCAGGTCTTACGGTTCCGACATTTTCTTCCTCCCATGTGGCGCTGGTACCTCTTACCTTCCGTAAAAGGGTTTCGGTGTCTGATTTCACCTACGATTCATGGAACCATGATGCTTTAAGTCGCTTGATCTGATTATCGGACGAGGCCCGAATCGTGTGTGTACACAATTTTCTGAGGGCAGAATCCAAGCAGAGCATAGCAATTCCACACTGGACAATATTGGAATGACAAGAATCACACGGCAGCAACCCTTTCTTGGCACCTGGGAAATATTGCCAACAAGCTTGCCGTCAAGAAAGGTTAATCTTAAATCTAAAATTTCAGGGTGTTACACTATGACACTTCATGCGTAAACGAAAGCCCTTTGAGTTGTTCTTAAACATGTTTAAAATATCATCGCAGCGCTTCAATGAGCCTTGTCTGTGAGCCTTCAATGAGCCTTGTCTAATGAAAAAGTCGTCCATATGTCGAAAAAAACTGATTTATTTAAAGCGCTTTCCCGTTTAAAAGCCTCATCGAGAAGGCAATCAACACTAGATAGGAATATGTTGCACAGCAGCGGCGCAATACGACAAGCAATGCAAATGCTGCGTTTTCGCAAGGAAAGCTGCTTGTCAGAGCAAATAAAGGTACTATTAAGATAGGCTTCCAACAGCGTTAAAAAGTTGTCAAGCGTAATACTGGCTCATTTTGAAAATCTATGATGCCGCTTTCTTCTATGCACATTTTTAACGCAACAAAAAGCATACCATGTGGAATTGAATAAAAAAGGTCCTCAACATCAACAGAAAACGCATTGCCAAGGGATTGGTTGTTTTGTAGAAATTGCACTATGTCTTCTGAAATGCCTGTCGAGAAAGCATCATTTACTTTAACAGATTTTAGCACGTTTAGAATGTGCCTACTAAGTAACAACTGCCCCGTGTCTCTTTCACTCACGATGCTCAGAAACTCTACATTGGACTTGTACGTTTTTGCACTGAAAAATACGTTTAGCGCTGTAGCTCTGACATTCTTGACATCTTTGGCCAAGTTGTCGAAGTTGAGCTCCTTACATGGTGTGACAACTTTACTGTTCACCTTCAATTCCGATTCCCTAATCTGTACAAAGTTTTTGTTTACAATCTCTGCGGCCTTCTCATTGTACACTTCTCTAGGAAGTACTACAATACGCCCCCCTTTGTCTGCTTCCAAAATAACTAGGTTATGATCTCTGCAAAACGTGTGGGCTGCTAGTTCGCGGACATTCCTTGTAACGTAATATGCGTGCCTCAGAAGAAAATACTCGTGGCCTATTTGCCGTTGTATTCCGCGATATTTAGAGTAAACGGAGCACGCGAAATGACCGAGGCGTTTGTCTTCTCCATCGTCTTCCTTACTCCGTTTTCGCTACGCGTACACCACCTAATGTGCTACAGGTATAACTAGCCTAAGAGGAATCAGGCAGCTTTCTTTTTTCAGCCGCATATATGTAGCTGTAAGTACATGCACCGCCAGGCTATCCCCGCATTGCATACGCAAAGTGATGCGTCTATATTGCATTGCCGAAACGACGTGACAGTGACATAACAGTGGGAGCATGTCATGCAGCTAAATGCAGGTGCGCGAATACAATATATACGCATCACGTTGCATACGCTATGTCGGGACAGTCTAAGCGTAGCACGTACTTGCCACCATATGCCAGACGCCGCAACCAGTTTCCGTGGCGTGGAGAAAGAAAGTATTGACTCAAAGTTTATCTTACGAAGAATTCTAGCTTAAGATGTTTGTGTGACTGTACGTGTCCAGATTCTCAACTCAAGCTTCAGCTATTCTGCACACCATTCGGTATTTTGCCTCGATTGCTGTCCTTGTGAGGTCCTTAATCTTATTGCTACTCTCGCCACGACCACTGTGTTCTGTGCAAGAACTGACTACTATAGATTCCGCTATCTGTTCCCCATGCTGCTTTTTTCTTTCCAGAGCCAGAAGCACCAGAAGTACGTCTCGACCAAAGCAGAATTCCGCATAGTAGTTTTCTAACCGCATTTAGAAAACACTCTCTTTACCCGTTCTCGCCTCTCTGTACACTTGAAGAGAACGAGAACGAAGTGCATTTTCCGAGTCGGTAAGTGTAGCAAATCTCTTCTGCGAAGCTTCTGTGAAACGCATCAGCCGACGTGCGGAAAATACTATTCTGCAGCCGCCATTCAGCAAAGATTGCGACATTCTTAGCAAGAACTTCTCGTTCCAAGTGCCAGCCGCGACATTCGTTCTCAAAAAAAAAAACAAAAAAAACAAGCAGACGTTTTGTGAGGGTGAATTGTGGAGACCGTATTTGCAGGAAAGAGAAGAGGAGCGCAGCTTACCGCATTTATTCGAGTTGAAGCCGGCACTTTTGGACAATTTCTTGATTAGAGAGACCACTTACAATGTGCGTTCGCGAGTCTGTGTACTAGGCTGCGTCGCGAGAATTCCAAAGGTAAGCTGCAAGAACTTGACGCCTGCATGAGCAAACGACAACAGTACAGAAATGGGCAAAAAGAAAGATATATGAGTAGAAAAAGGAAGAAGGATAGATATTTCGTGACTAAAATTTTTAGCACGCACAAACCAGGAACACGTAAGGGAAAAGACAAGCACTAATGCTCGCGCTTGTTTTGTAAAGTTTTGCTAATGTGACAGTAGGGACAAGAACGCCTATGCTGTAGCGCTGCGTCCGTTCTCGATGGCTGAATCGAATTGCATTCGATTTCTTCATGTGCCGCAGGGGCAGCTTTAGCGACAATTGCATTGCCGACGATGTCACAGTGAACTGATTGCCGCTGTAATACTATTGTGGCAACTGCCAACCACTCTGTGGTGATGTATTCCAATCTGTGACATCAGCTATTCACGTGGTATGCGACGCAGAGCTGACAGGGGATCGTGGAGCTGACTTTAAAGAGCAGAACCATCATCTTCGTGAGCGTATGTTTATGTCCTCTGCACGACAAAGGCCTCTCGCAGCGATCTCCAGTTACCCCTGCCTTACGAAGAGCAGATTATTGCCCACCAACTGAGTGACTGCTGCATAGTATAGAAAACGGCGCTGTGGAGGATGGTAGTGAGGACCTTGGTGAAGTTGTAACATAAGATTTGTCAAATATCTTGCAGGCCAATGTGTACGGAAAATGCACCACAGCAGTGGCGCTTGGTAACCACAGTTGCACCTTGGTCCGTTAGAGGAGTTAGAAGTACCAGTTGCCCACATTTGTCGTGTAGCAAGCCGCTCTGCATCTATGCATGGTGCGCACTCCGACCGAATTCGCGTTGAAACATATGAATCATGAAATCAGAAATAGCAACATGTAAATATGAGTGGTTGAAGCAGTGTATTACTAACAAATGCGACAGAACTCTTTCGGTGTTTTCTTTAATGCAAGCTTTTCATGTAAAATCCCTGGAAAAGGATTAATTTCTGCGTCAAACGCCACCAACAACAAACAAGAGAAAACATTGTGAAATCAATTGAATGGATGAGTGCGTGGATAATTTGCCACCAAAGTTAACCGTGCTGCACTCACAGCGGAAAGAACTGATCTCAAGAATCTATGCAATGCGTAAAAAGGAAAGTAACAAGGCGTCACGTGATTTCGATGAATATCACGGCAACGAGTATCGTACACGTCACTTTCATGAAGCCTAATCTGCTATTTAATGGTTGTAAACTCCACGCGACAAGTGTGCATGTGTGAAAAAGTGTAAAAGCACATCGTTTTACTATTATTGGTGGTTGACGTTGCAGGCCGCATTCGAGGAGGTCCCCTTATATTCGAGTACATTCGAGTGCATTTGAGGCCTTTTTTCCCCTTTTTATTTGTAGCTGCGTTTTGAAGTGCAGTCTATGCGCTCTTTACAAGCCCCTGGCTCGCAAGCATTAGGGCAAGCACTGATGTGCACAGGTAAAGAAAAAAGCTGCCCGACCGTCCTCGCATTAAGCTGCTGCATGCCGCTAATGCACACAAGGCAGTATGTCAGGCAATTCACGAAAGTTGCGGACATAGCAGCAGCGTTTGACGCAATCTGCTGCGTTGTCAGCACCGGCAACGTTCCATCACGGCCCATCAACTCCTTATGCGGGATACACGGATATATTTTCTCTTGGTTTTTTTTTTTCTTTTGGTGGGGTTTTTGTTTCTGGCTGTGCTTTTCGTTTCTTCCTCTTTTTTTCCCTCTTCGCGTTATTGACGCCTTTTCTTGTTATGGCTACACTTACTCTTCGAGGTTCTGTATAGCGACCCCGCGGAATAGACACGTCTGCATGATGCTGAAGGTAAATGAAAGGAAAAAGAAAGAATAAAGATCGTGCGTACATGCTGGAATCTAACTGAAGCGAAGCTTGGCAGTGTTTAATAAAGCGCCTCATGGAACAAGTTGGAATGCGTAAAATGGTACTTATTTGGATCACAGGCAACCGCAATCACATTCGATGTTTCTTTAGGCACCGAACAAGTCAGAACATTATCCTCATGCACTATTTATTTTTGCTATCTTGCCGAAATGCAAATAGCATGTCACTCAGTGGCACACTGACAGATGTCGACAGCTGTGCTACGATAACAAAGGTGGTACATCAGGCTTGCTTACGGAATAATAATGATGAGATGCGTATGCACAAAGCACGACGAATAGCTGATGCATTTTACGATTTTTCCAATCTTCTGTTACAATGGGACACGTACATAAATACAGGATGAAGAGAGATTCACTTTATTAAAAAAGAATTGCAGGTTTCCACAAATGCTGTGTGACAGATAACAAACCTTTCTTATACATGACGATAAATCAAATAGAATGAAGGTTATTGAAAATCGAAGGGAGCCGGCTGGTCCTAGGCAATAAAAGAAAAACCTACGAAAATTTATCCTTGAAGTCTGCGACGCTTAATACGGTGAGAGCATAGGGTGACCGATAAGCGAGGTGTGAAGTTCTTGCCCAACTTCTTTTCTTCTTTTTTTTCCAAACAAAACGTCACACAAATATAAGCTGGTAGCCACTCCTACCTACAGCACGTGGTCAAATGCAAACAAAAGAAAATTACCGACGTGTTCCGTGATTGATAAACACTCGTGCGAGAGCTACGCCCAGGGCACGCAGATTCTTCGCTAAGTAATAACGGTGATTAGCTTACGCACTTGTCTATAATTCTTCTAATATGGAAAATCACGGTGATTTCTCGGTTGTACTTGTTTTTCTTTTTGTTCTTGGAAATAAACTACTGGTATTTTCTTCCCATACGATTCTTCTTGCTACCATGAGATAAGCTAAACGTTGTTATTATTTCCAATCAATTGTGTATTTTGCTCTGTTAACGTTCGTTTCCTGTTGCTTCTATACTACCTTATTTTGAGATGTCAACTATCATAACTGTTCTTGTACAGGAGGTCCCGATACAGGTTTTGGCTATGGGACTTGCTCCTGCATTCTAAATACTGGCTTCATTTCTCAGAAATAGACATAATGTGTTGAATGCGCTGTTGGTTACCATGTTGTGAGGGTGCGGTTTATTGAAATAGTGAGATTTGGAAATACATTGCTGTCAGTTCAAATGTAATACAAACAAAAAAGGTAATGTTTCTTGCATTGGTTGACCACGTCCATGACACTATATACAGCCTTATTTCTACCAACCTCAGGTGATCAGTGCTGAAAGGGTGCTTTGTATGGTCTTTCCAAGTAGCACTTGGGCAAACCATCCAAACTTGCATAAACGTGAGTATCTCACGTTTATGTTATGTCTCACGTTAGACACTCATCGTTCTCACGGTGAGTATCTCACCCCTCACATCGACCCACCTTCCATTAGATAAAAAAATGGCGAAGAAATTTCGACTCCAGCTCAAAGGGCTTTAGTCGGAATTCCGTGGTTATCTTGACTAAACTTACCTCAGTTTAGGCATATTTAAAGTCGGAAAACATGACAGGTGCGTCACTCACGGTCATTCTAAAGCAACGCAAACATCGCAGAGTTCACCTCATTCAGCTATCCGTACAAAACCTATTACGTGGGAAGCATACTGCGGCCGCTTCATCAGCGTTCTCGTTCTTGTGTAATATGTCTCGTCCCGTAACGCAACTGTGCGAAACGTGCGCAAACTTTCGAAGGCTTTGTGCGAAGTTCAGCTTCGCGTTGAAATATTTTCCCTGACAAACAACGCGTTTGCAACGGACGGCATCGTGTGGTTGAAATATTTTCCCTGACAAACAACGCGTTTGCAACGGACGGCATCGTGTGGGACGTGTTTGCGATGTCTAGAAATGCATCGCATGCGTGCTTGCCTGCACCGTGGGTTGGCGCTTCGTTTTAAAAGCTTAATCCGCGGGAATGCATAAATAATTTGTGGAGGCGGCTTGGCGGGCACGAGCACATCCAACATGAGTCCTGTAAAAGTTTCGTGTGGAAACCTGGGTGGTTGCAACGCTTCGAGTTTCTCCCACGCCCTCCCGTTTGGAACCAGGAACAATGGCCTTAACGAAGCGTTTGACTAGGAAGCATGCCTAGCAACGTGACGAAGGTATATTCGTTTCTGCGAAAGTAAACGAAACCCTTTCATGGAGCCCGAGCGAAGCACCCGAACTTGTTTGGGCAAGCTCACAGTGGGATTACGAGGACTGAATGCGTGGGAAATGCTCACATCTAAGTGGCTCCTTGCGTTTTGTCACTAAAACGCTTTGAAAGTGTGAAAACAAGTGTTTGCGAGCATACGGCGCTGAGCTTGACGGTAGACGCAGCCAATAAGACCCACATGGCGACGCTTGAAGCAAACACTATGCAACATTAAGAAGGCGGGTTCCAATGCGAGTTGCAACACCGACATCGCGAACGTCACCGTGGAGGTACATTCGCGGTGGAGCTCTGTTTGACGAGTTCAATTACTGAACCATGACAAAGACTTGCTTCGAGTGGCGGGCGCGGAATTTCATTTATTAATGAATGCTTCGTCTCTGAAGGTAGTTGGCAAACAAAAAGTTTGCGGACGATTACGGTACTTCCTAATGCAAAATTTGAGCGCAGCTCTATGCATGTTTTCATTTCGCAATATGTTGGAGGACGCGGACGATCTATTTTGTGCGGCACGTCGCAAACAGTGTGAAGTGTGCAGCGACTGGCTTGCTAATCGAGAGATTGCGAAAGGCAGCGCGTGGGTGACGCGTGGGCGCGATTCACAGCAGCCGCCGCAGACAGACTTCCGCTCACGCAGCTCTTTGTTTTCCTTATGTCTGACGCGTGCTACTCTGGCACCATCTCGTATCCGTCGTCGCCGCAGAGCTCGCCTTTCGCGGAACTACGCTTTTCTTCTCACGCTTTTGCCGTGGCCGCTTTCTCTGCTTTCCGCCTCACGCTTCGGCTCCATCCACCCCCTCCACTTTCTTTCTGCCGCCCTCTTCGCTATTCCCGTCTTGCATCACCCGCGACGCTCCGTGTTCGCTCTTTCATCCGTAGCTGAGCTTGTTCGCTCGGTTACGAGGGTCGCCGAGGCACGCCAACCGCCAACGCTCATCGCAGGATCGGGAGCCTAAGAGCTGCGCTCTAAAAAAATTTTAGTGTCTCAAAGTCCTACCGGGGCCGAGCGCCGCCTCTGAAAAGACTGGTGCTGTAGGCGGCGAGACGTGGCCTGAGGAATCATGCGGGCGCAGTTTCCGCGTTGGTCGCGCTGGAACTAGGGGAGAGGTCTAATTTTTAGCAAAGCCTTAAAAGTGTCGGCCGCTCTTTGTTTCGCAGCTGTCGTATGGTAAATAACGAGCGCAAAAAATGCAGGAAATGCAACTCAGTGGCAATTTAGCGGCAATTTAGCGGCAAATGCAAGGGAAATGCGCTAGCATTACGTCGCAGCTCTTTGACGTGCCAGATGCATTATTAACCTGGCTCACCACATCACTGCATTGTTTTAGTAAGTGCATCTTTCAATGGGCCAAGCCTACAAAGACGAGAAGCACAACTTCGCGGTTATATTTCGTTTATTTATCCAACAGTTTCAGTCGGTGGACCAATTTTCGAAAGAGGTCCCTTAAAATACTCGGTCCACCGATCTAAGAGAGAGAGAGAGAAAACAAGGGTAGGAAAGGCAGGGAGGTCAACCAGAACAGCATCCGGTTTGCTACCCTACACTGGGGGTGGGGGAAAGGGGAATAGAAAGAGGAAGAAAGGTAGAGAGGAAGCACTGAGTACGTGTGGAAGCGACACCATACACAAGGACACTATAAACGGTCTGTTAAGCCCGTGCACTTCAAGTACCGCACTAGTGCACGAATCGCTTTTCGAGCCAGTGACGGGTGTGGCCACGGTCCGAGTATCTTTGACTCGGTGAAACATCTCGAGTCCAGTCTGCGTAAAGTTGCCCGCAGAGAGAGGCGTTGGACATCGTAGCGAGGGCAGGTACACAATAGGTGCTCGATGGTCTCCTCGCACCCACAGGAGTCGCACATCGGGCTCTCGGCGATTCCCATACGGTAGGAGTATGCGTTCGTGAATGCCACTCCCAGCCACAAGCGACACAACAAGGTTGCTTCGCCGCGGGGAAGGCTAGATGGCAGTTGTAGCCGTAGCGTGGGGTCCAGTTGATGTAATCTGCAATTGACGCCACTTGAAATCCAGAGATCTTGGGACTTCTTACGCGCAAGTTGGCGAAGTTCTCTGGCAGCGTCCGACCTCGCCAAAGGTGTTGGACGCGTCTTGGTATCTTCGTGGGCACACCGGGCAGCCTTGTCAGCTAGGTTGTTGCCGACGATGCCACAGTGAGCAGGAATCCACTGAAATATAATGTGGTGTCCACTTTCCAGAGCATGGTGGTGCAGTTCCCTGATTTCAGATGTCATTTGCTCGTAAGTTCTGTGACGTAATGCGGACTTGATGCTGTGAAGGGCTGCCTAAGAGTCACAAAATACGACCCATTTCTCTGTAGGCTCTTCGGTGATGTACGTTATAGCGGCATGGAGAGCTGCAAGTTCTGCCGATGTAGATGTAGTCGTGTGCGACAATTTGAATTTAACTGTAACGTTCTTGGCTGGAACGACGAATGCGGCAGTTGAGCTGGTAGGTGGGGTGGAACCATCGGTATATATATGTATGCGGTCATGATACGTCTGGTGCAGTAATATGAGCGTAAGTTGCTTCAGAGCCGGCGATGGATGATTGGACTTTTTTGTAATTCCAGGAATAGAAAAATTCACTTGAGGCTGTCGCAGGCACCACAGGGGAGAGGAAGGCTTCGCCGCCGGTGTAAATGATGCCGGTATGTACTCATGATGAGCGCTAATAACTCGTGAAAAGGTCGCTTGAGGTCTCTCGGCTGGTAGGGAGGCCAAATGATGGTCGGGGATCCTTGACAGATGGCGAATGTGCGCTCTGAGAGAGTCGACAGCTACATGTGTCTGGATTGTATGGTCTCCTGCGATGGCGATTGTCGCTGCTGTTGAGGTGCACCTAGGCAGCCCTAAACACGTGCGTAGGGCTTGACCTTGTATGCTCTCCAAGGCGCGAAAGTTCGTCTTGCATGCATTTGACAATACTGGTAGGCTGTAGCGAAGGAGTCCGAGAAACAAAGCCCTGTACAGCTGCAACATAGAATGGACTGGTGTACCCCAGTTTTTCGCGAATAGAAATTGGAAGACCTGAGCAATGGCGACTAGCTTTTTCTTCAGATAGACACAGTGAGGGCTGCACGAGAGGTTGCGGTCAATGATGACGCCCAGAAAGCGATGCGTCTTAACATAGAGTACAGCTTGACCATTGATGGTAACAGGATACGATGACATTTGTTTCCGCGTAAAACCAAGTAATGCGCACTTTTCAGTAGACACACTGAGGCCTTGCTCTCGGAGATAAGAAGCCGTCATGGTTGCCGCCCGCTGAAGCCTGGCTCTTAGCTGAGGGCGAGTCACCGCAGAGGCCCAGATGCAAATGTCGTCGGCGTATATTGAGACATGTACTGTCTGCGGTAGGTAATCCGCTAGTCCTACCAGGACGAGGTTGAACAATATAGGGCTCAACACTCCACCCTGCGGGACACCACGGCAGATGGAATGGTCTGAAGTTGGGCCGTCTTCGGTCTGTAAGAAAAAACGCCTCTCAGTCAAATAGTCCCGAATCCATTGATACATCCGGCCACCAACTCCAACAGCCTCAAGTGAGTTTAGTATGGCCTCATGGGCGACGTTGTCGTATGCTCCTTTTATATCCAGAAAAAGTGCCGCAGATAGGCGCTTGAGGCTTGTTTTGATTTTGGACCCATGTTACGATGCCAATGACGTTGTCGATGGACGTGCGACCTCGACGGAAACCTGTCATGGCGTCCGGATAGATATTGAATCGTTCTAGGTACCATTCCAATCGAGCAAGAATCATTCTTTCCATCACTTTGCCGACGCAGCTCGAAAGCGCAATCGGACGATATGATGAGATCTCAAGCGGAGACTTTCCAGGTTTCAGAATGGGGATCAAGCGGCTCGATTTCCATTGTTTAGGAACGGCGCCGTTCTGCCAAGATTCATTGTAGTAGTTGAGCAGCTCATCACGTGCGTCATGTCCAACGTGGCATAGGGCAGCATACGTGATGCCATCAGGTCCTGGTGACGAAGAACCCCGGCAGGTCGCCAACGCAGCATCGAGCTCTTCGAGTGAAAATAGCACATTCATTTCTGGTACACGTGCCTCAGGGATGTCATTCAATGCTGCGTCAGTAATGATGGCCACGGACCCAGCAACCCGTGCACAGAACTCTTCAGCCACTTGAAGTTCCGAGCGGAGTTGGTAGAGGGCCAGAGCAGCGAAGGGCTTCCTTTGATGCGGAGATGAGCAAAGACCCCTAACCGTTCTCCATATGTGCGAGAGCGATTTGCGGGGATCAAGCGACTGACAGAATGCTTTCCATCTCTTATCTTCCAATTTATCCATGCGACGCTGGACTTTCTTTTGTAGGCGTCGTGAAGCCCTCAGATCCAAGACGGACTTCGTGCGCCGATACCTCCTCTCCGCTTGTCGGCGTGTTGCACGCAGCCTCTCCAGTTCCATGTCCAAGTCTGTTCGCCTTGTTGACCTTGGAAGCGAGCTGATGGATGTTTTCAATGCCTCTGCGATTGCTTCTTCGATAGTGTGTGAGAGGCCTTCCCGACATGTGTCATCCATATCCTTCTGAAATTTTGACCAATCAACTGTACGCAAGGCAGTAGAGGAGCGTTGCTCAACTCCTCTAATCTTTATGTATGTTGGAATATGATCGCTTCCATGTGTTTCTATGTCTGTAAACCACTGGACGCTCGAGGCAAAGCGCCGTGACACCAAAGTTAAATCCAAGCAGCTACTGTAGGTCGTGCCTCGCAGAAATGTAGGGCTGCCGTCATTCACGCAGCACAAATCATGGTCGGCAGCAAAGGAGGCAAGGCTCCTGCCTTTGGAGTCAATTTTAGTGCTTCCCCATAGCTGGTGATGCGCGTTGAAATCACCTGTGATAACCCAGGGGCCATTGTTCATTAGTAATATTTTCTTTAGTCGTTCACCGTCAAAGTGACCCGCTGGGGATATGTAGGCTCCAATTAGTGTAAATGACACATTCTTCTTTTGGACATTTACGCAGACATATTGGTTGTCGTCATAAGGCTCTATCGCATTAGCGACATATATAAAGTCCGTGCGGATGTAGATGATCACTTTCGTGCTCGCACCGCATGTGGACGAGACGAAAGATTCATAACCGGACAGTCTGAGTGGAGTTGATGTATTTGGTTCGCAAATGACCAGTATGGGGAAGCGATGTGTGAAAATGAATTGGCGAAAGTCTGATATACGGGTCCTTAGACCCCTGGCATTCCATTGAAAGATCGACGCACGTTTAAGTTCAGTGCGGAAGGGGACTATTGATCGAGCCATGATACTTAAACGATGCTAGCAAGCACTGGATTTAGTGCATCCAGTATTTGCAGAGCGCTTCGAGCTGCTGGTGTTTGCAGCTTGTTCAGTATAATGCGCATTGTATTAATTAGCGATTGCAGCATATCAGCCACCTGCCTGTCGTGGTCGCACAAATCGCCGACAGTAGACGTCGGGGGTTGTCCAGCGAAAGCTTGCTGTGTGTCTGTTGGTGAATGTTGTCGTTTCGGTAGAGCCGGCCAAGATTCGGCAGATGTGGTCTTCTCAGTGGACTTGCTCTTCGCGGTCCTGTCCACATTGTCTGGCCTGGGCGGTGGAGGAGGAGGTGGTGTTGTAGGAAGTGGCATGCGCCTTCCTTGAGGAGCCTTCCTTGAGGAGCGCCGGCGACGTGAACGTCGCTTCCTGATTTTTTCGGCGGCTTCGCGATGAGATGAATGATCTCTCGCCATCTCTTTCAAGATGGCCATTTCCTTCTTAATATGTGGGCATTTCTTCGATGAAGCTGCATGTGATCCTCCGCAGTTGGAACACTTCACTACAGTCGCGTCACATTTATCTGCAGCGTGGGGCTCTCCGCAGCGGGGGCATGCTGCCTGATTTTTGCAGACGCTGCGCACGTGTCATAGTTTCATGCATTTGCGGCACTGAAGAGGTTTCGCAATGAAAGGCTGCACTGCATGTCTGAAGTATCCCACCTTAACATGCGAGGGTATATATTTACCCTTGAATGCTATTTTCACGCAGCGTGAACTGCCTAGCCGCTTAACATCAACGATGACCTCATCATTGGCTGGCTTGATAAGAATCGGCAAGTCGTTATTAAGGATGGCAACGTCTACGTCGTAGATAACACCGGTGACTACGTCAGATCCCAGAGGGATGTAAGAGCGCAGCTGAATGCCATCGAGGTCCGTTACGCTGCGTAGAGTGGTCAAAGCAGCCGCATGCTGGACGTCAACCGCCAGAAGATTTTTTCGGGTGTTCACTCGAATGTCCGATATTTCGTTTGGCACCAGGGCTTCCAGTGACATCGACACAGATTGCCTGTTAAGTCGCCTCATGTTGACGTTGGGAAGCAGGGGCACAAATATGATGGTATTGGCGTCCGGCCTCTGCGGCTGTCTCACTGTTTGCGTGCTTGACGATGAGGACGTCCTGGTGTTCCTTCTCTTCGCTCTGCGGCTCTGCACAAGCTGGAAGCCGTCATCGGAAGTGTCCTCACTGCTGAGAGAGTAGACATGGGTGTCCTCGCTGTCGGTGTCGCTCTGCTGACCGATCCGCTTCCTGGAGGCGGCCGCCGCTGACGCCGCCGTCGCCGGCAGGCGTGCGGGGTCGTCCACTTCCATTACGACCGAGCAGGGAGCGAGGACCAGCGGATGAACTTAGGTTTTCACAGAAATAAGGCGGAGCTAGAAAGAACAGCGCTGTATCAAAAGACACTTCGTCGTCGTCCACCACCGATCTAAGATGTGCGGTAAATAAATCAGGTACGCGTGAAGTTGTGCGTCTAATGTTTATATATACATGCACACCATGCTATCTCTACCGCGTGACCAGCTTTCCGCACTTCGCACACTCATTTTTACACTTTGACACTAGGAATGGTATTGCTTTAAAAACGTAACAATAACTTTAGTATAGCGCAAAACAACGATGCGCCGCAAAGCGTAAAACTTCCTTGAAGAAATGAGCGCTACAAAGACGCGGACTAAGAGAAGAACATGTACGACGGACAGGCGCTAGCTTCAACGCGCCATCTAAATGCAAGTACTAAACGCTCCTAAGCTCACTGGCTCGCCAGCTAGTTAGGAATAGTCAAATCAGCCTTTTTAGGCAGTAGACAGTTTCACAATAGAGTTTATCGCCTTACGTGCGTCCCTTCAAGACTTGTAGTTTAACGTGCGGGAACGCAAACGTAAAGAAGGCGTTAAACGACAGGGTGCCGTCTGGTGCCTCCTGACAAACGTGTCCAAACGAAGACAATCTCTTAGCAACCATTCTATTGTTGCTGTGCGGACGCGTCTCGTCAGGCTTGGAGACGCCGGAATCGCTGGACGGTCTCAGAAAGTGGACGCGCTATGAGCTTATAACGAGCGTTTCAGGCGAGTTTAGCGAGCGACAGCTCATTTCTATAGTTCCTGGCGGTCAGCGAGAATGAGAGCTCAGTCATCGCGAGGATTCGTGGTGAAGCGGCAACCATGGGTGCCGCCAAGTTCGACAACGATACTTCTGAGCATTCGTGCTTTGCGAGCGTTAGCGTCTCCCACTCAATTTCGAAAAAAAGCTGAGGCACGCTGTGCGCTGAGATGCTATAGCGTTCTGCGCGTGCGCAGTGTGGCCCTGCTATATTTTATTGCTTAGCGTGGTGCCACTTATGCTATATAGTACGACTGTCTATTGAATCGTTGCGGCAAGCTATTTCATGTCCCCGTGGGTGACGGAGTGGCTGTATCATCATCATCATCATCATCATCATCATCATCATCATCATCATCATCATCATCATCATCCTGGTTACGCCCACTGCAGGGCAAAGGCCTCTCCCATACTTGTCCAACAACCCCGGTCATGTACTAATTGTGGCCATGTCGTCCCTGCAAACTTCTTAATCTCATCCGCCCACCTAACTTTCTGCCGCCCCCTGCTACGCATCCCTTCCCTTGGAATCCAGTCCGTAACCCTTAATGACCATCGGTTATCTTCCCTCCTCATTACATTTCCGGCCCATGCCCATTTCTTTTTCTTGATTTCTACTAAGATGTCATTTACCCGCGTTTGTTCCCTCACCCAATCTGCTCTTTTCTTATCCCTTAAAATTACACCCATCATTCTTCTTTCCATAGCTCGTTGCATCGTCCTCAATTGCAGCAGAACCCTTTTCGTAAGCCTCCAAGTTTTTGCCCCATACGTGAGCACTGGTAAGACACAGCTGTTATACACTGTTCTCTTGAGGGATAGTGGCAACCTGCTGTTCATGATCTGAGAATGCCTGCCAAACGCAACCCAGCCCATTCTTATTCTTCGGATTATTTCCATCTCATGATCCGGATCCGCCGTCACTACCTTCCCTAAGTAGATGTATTCCTTTGCCACTTCCAGTGCCTCGCTACCTATTGTAAGTTGCCTAGCTGGATAAGGAAAGTATTTTCGAAGAGCTCCAGAAGTATTCGCACAAAGTTCCTTGCTTTTGTGTTGTTAAATATTCAAATGCTTAAACCTAAAGCTCACAACACAGTGCAGATATGTGCTTTACAGATAGTTTAACGACAATCGCAATGAAAAAAAAAACCAGAATAAAGTAAGCTGCGCGAAAAGCGGGCGAAGGGTGGGCAGAAGATCGCCTTGTCTCGTCCGTACTTTACTGTCCCGCTTTCCCCGTTGTTTTCCGGGTAATTGTGAAATTAAATACTTGCCGATTCAAGGCTTAATAATGTAAATCCTAATACTGCCGCGAATGTTGACTTACGCGCTTTGAAATGTGGTATGAAATATATGGGCCTCCCTTTTAAGAGTTTCGGAAGAGCCTCCACCTCAAAGTTCTAAACAGTAATTAGCGAAACGCCAATGCCAATTTTACCACATTTTAGGCATAGCTATCTCGAGTGTGACGCTAGTATTAGTACTTCTGCTAGGCACATATGACATCAATACGTGGCCGGCCCGATTTCGCCGTTCGACACGATTAAGATAATTAGTGCGTCTTTTTATTAGCTACATGACAAGTTCAGCGTGTCTTGCAGGTAATATCCACCCCTTCATATAATATCCCGTAACACACCGAACTTCGCTATCTTCAACAGATGATCATGAAAACAATTCGCTCCACCTAAATTAAGAAAAATACCTATCTGCGGATCCTACGCGCTGTGGTGTTTTTGGAGGAGAGTGCTCCTGATTAACGATGATATTAGAGTAGACACCGCACGAAGAAATCTGACAAATTTTTATTGGGAACCACCTCGCTCGATGTAAACTTCTTGCGCTCGAGCATGCACATGCCACAAATGACAACGAAGGAATGATAACGGGAATGACCCCAACGGCAGGAGGAGAACTGTATGAGAACGACGCAAAGATGACAATGGACCGACTGTGATAACATGAGGAGGACTGCATGGCGTTGATGCAGTGATGACAATGGCATAACGAAGAATGAATGACGACGACTATGTGATGACGATGAGATGACAACGATGTGACGAAGACGACGGCGTGACGGGATGGCGTTGCTTGATGGTGCCGAATATGAGACAACGACGGTATCACCGTGAGGGTATGGCGAAGGGAATGACGGAGCTGGAAGGACGACAACGGCATGACGGGAATAGGATGAGGATGCTGAATTGATTGCGATAGTATTGATCTTGTGCTGGAAAGTTTCTCAAAGTTTTCATAAATTTTGATGTCGTGCATAAAACTAAAGTATTTTTCGTTTTAATGCCAATTTCAACACATTTAGTTTTATTTTTCAAACGTGTAGTTCTGACATTGTCGCATACGAACATTTCCTGTTGCCCCTGTGAAAGTGCAACTATCGGGTACAGACCCCGTCAAGCTTCTGGCTTTTAGTCTGTGCCCCCAGCATTTTTGTACATGCTGCAATGTACTGTAATGCCGAAATAAAATGAAAGAATGAATGAATGAGTGAATATGCCAGTATGATGACGACGGCGTGATGGAAATTGCATCACAATACTAAAATAATTACAATGCTGTGACGACGATGGCCATGACGAGGACTCCATTACAATAGCGGGTCGACGGTGACATGACGTCAGAATCATGATGGCACTCGAATAATTACAGTGAATGACTACGACACAATGACTGCGGAAAACGACCACAACGACATAACGGCAAAGTGTGTAACGAGGATGCAATAACGACGACGAAATGACAATATGACAGGCTGATGTGACAGTTAAATGACGATAGTGGTATGACTACGTCGAGCCTACGTCATACCGCATGACTAAGTGAAGGTATGGCGTAGTTATACCTTCCCTTATTCCACGCTTTAGTAACGAGTCAACGTCATAGTCACGAGCTGAACGCTTTCACGCGACTAGGGCTCGATAATAGCGGCGTGATGACGACGATATGTCACGCAGGGAATGGCGACGGAATGAAGATTGCGGAAGGATTACAATGACATCACAACAAAGATTCATGACAATGGCATAAAGCTAGTGAAATAAAGAAGGAATGACTGCAACGGCATGGCAACGACGGCTTATTAGTTCTGGGGCTCACGTTCACTCTTACGTGCATCGCCTGCTGCCGCGGGTTGCCTCGGTTCGCACTATATCTGGTGTTTTCTTCGTTTTCTCCTACTTACGACAAAAGAGAACGGCATGATCGAGCAATAATACCGTACGAACCACGTCATCATAGCTTCATGTCCTGATGGTGTGCCAGAACGGCAAATATTTGCCATTTATAACAAAGCGTCCGGTATTTAGAACTGCCTTTGTCAAGATTTAGGTCCAGTTTGATCCTGTTATGTCCAACAAATATAGCCATTGATATGAGTCTATCGAAATGAAAGGAGCACCACCTGAATAAGCTGGTCGTGTAGCACATTTGCTAAATATTGACGCTTTAACTAACAAGAGTTTATGGTTGTTAGATATATGCGTACAACTGTTGGTTCATTAAACTTCTATTTTCCATTCGTGTTTACGGCAGGTATTCGCTGCATTGTATGACACTGCAAACAATAACACGCGGACACACTAGGGGTTTATTTTTTTAAAGGTTTTACACCTAAGCTGTCTAATACAATAAAAAATCGTCAAGCTTTTCTGTGTACTGTGTACTCTGTTAAGCGTTATCTTGTGCACCGCGTTTACACCTTTGGCCGATATCCTTACGTCACTGCATGTGAGCCACGGAAGCCTAACTTACGACTACGCCGCACTTTACGCATGCTGGAACGCGTAGACTACGCCCGCGAACGCGGTTAGGAGGTGCAAAAGTGCAAGAACTTGCAAAGGCACGCGGGCCGTACGAGATAACCGAGTTCAACGTGCACGCCACCACCGGCGCACATTGTTTACCAATCGCGTGCCTTGCCTGTGCACACAGAGATGTTCGCTGACGTCCGTACAATCAGAAGATTCCTGCGCGCAGCACTTCGGTAGCGAACTCTTGCAAGGCGGAAAAAGCAAACGCGAACGACGGCGTTGCTGGGACATCCGCAAACGTTTCGAAGATATTGCTTTGCACGCACGTGGTGTTCCTTCCAACGTACACCTCTTCTCTTTTCTTTTCTTTCTTTGTATTTCTCCCGCTTGAATTCGCTATCAGCGCTTCCACAGATGTGTGCTTTCGATTCGACCATTTACTTAGGGACGGAAAGAAGAAGTGCCTTGCAATATGCATGACTGTGCAGTGCCTACGAAACAAAAAAGAAAGCGCACAATAATTGTGCGCTGGTGGAAGGTAAGCGCGCGTTTTCGTGTGCGAGGTCCACTAAATAAACGTGCGTTTCTCAAAATGCAGTGTAATTAATATTCTGCATTCCTGAATTGCGCGCTCAGTCGCATGGAACAGTGTAACTGCTAATGATGAAGCGGGTGATGCATTCTCTTATTTCTCTTTCAGCGGTGGAAGTTTATGGTTACACTGTGCAAATGAAAAAAAAAAGGTATTCTAGCGGTACGGGGAACAACGTTTCTTTCTCACTGCGCGGATCGCGTACGCCTGGTTAACATATTCCTAAAGGTACGTTGAAGACTAGAAAGAAGCGAATGGGTAACCCGTTAACGAAGAGAAAGAATTCCGCTTTTAAGATGTTGAGCCACAGCCTGAAGTGTAGTACATTAAAGAATTATGTACACGCTATTATGCGTACGATGAATTGTTAATAGGAGGCTTTAGGACAACTATGGTCGAAATAAATTAAATCGAATACGAATACCATAATAATACTAAGAATAATAATAAGTAGCGTAGGTACAGCTGGCTTAAAGTATATAACAACGCAAAGAAAGAAGCAATATCAACATCGAATGCGAGTCACCGTGCAAAATCGTTGCTAATTGTTCTAAGCGCGTACCATATAGACTCGTGTAAGGACCGCACCCCCAACTTGGCAGCCTAAAATTTGTAGAAAAAAATCTGTCGGAAAAGCAATCACGTTCAGTGCACCAATGCCGTGCATGCGCGTCGGAAAAAAAAGAAAGAAAGGATTTACCCTTAGAAACAATCCATGCACTTATGCGGCTGCTAACGCGTTGTTTGAAATCAATTTGTTTTCTCTTAATTATTTCTCTCCAGCTTGTGGGTTTCCGCAGAACTATTATGTCAAACTCTTGCCTTTGCTTCGAGTTTACAAATTAGACTTCGCTCTGCCATCTGCTAGCCGCCTGGTTACTCATATGGTAGAGCGGCTGCCCCGGAAACGTTCTGATCCCGTGTGAGACTATATTCCGGACCAGGACGAATTTTTCTTCAACTGCGAGGATTTTCTTTCTAGGAACCTTTATGGGTTTCCTTGTAGCAATTGATGCGATTGGGTGTATGTCTCTCTTTCCCTTAATTAATTACTTCTCTCCACCTTGAGAGTTTGCGCAGAACTATTACGTCATGATTAGGGTTCCATGCATTTCTGTTCTCGGTGAACAAAAACTATCATGATCAGCGGCTTATACCCCTGTATGCATTCATGCTTCCGCAAGCAAGCAAAGCAAAAATGCAATGACTCATAGGCCCGTAGGGCATAGGCTACAAACAGTCACGAAAGTGAAGCGAACAGTGCTTCAATTCTTTCCAATCACGCTTACTACATGCAGAACAGCATGTCGAAAACTGTCATCATCAATGGCTCATACCCCCGTGAGCAATGGCTCATACCCCAAAAGCAAGCGAAAAAATTCATTGTCTCATAGTCCCGTAAGGTTCTTGGCTACTCACTTTGCGTGAATTAGCTGCGATGACACTACCCCTGTTTTCGTTATCACTGATTTCAATGTGGTTGTGTCGGCACCAAAAAGGGAGCGGTTTACGCGTTCCATGTTACAGACACATCCCTTGCGATGCCACATCGATCTGGCCCAACGGAACACACAGCGGCGTATGTGCGTCGATTTGACATTATCAGAGAATGTGGTCGCAGTTGCGATTGAAATAATGACCACCGATCAAGACAATAAATGAGTTCATACCTTTGTTCAAAATTACGTGTCACCTCCGTGTCATGAGCTAAGCAGCTTCTCTGGTCAACCACCGTCACGAATTAGAATGGCTCATGATTTTCTATTCTGTTTAACCTTAAATATAGTTTTTCTTTACTTTTAGGGAATTGGTAATGAACTATACCATAAATATTCTGAGGTACAGTATTTGTTTGTGTCTTTTTTGAACTCTATTACCACTTTTGTGCAGCTTCACGACCCCCATAAGTGGATGCAGACAAGTCTGACATGCGCACGGGCAACTACCGTTAATTTGTGGGAAAAAAATGTGCAGTTACTCATCGGTCCAGTCAATGCCACTCAAAGCATGGCTATAAATAATAGTAGGCCTGGTGCTTAGTATCTGTCGAGTAACGCCTGGTGACTTGACATTTCTCATATATTCTGTGTAGCGTGCCTATCTGCACTTCACTGACCTCTTACAACAGTATTGTAGCACTTGACGCACTCATGTACCCTTTAAGAAATGTACTGACTCCACCTGTATAATTATTGTTGCTCTACTTTGTAAATTATGTAATGAGTTAGGATTCCTTTCTACATTATACCACAAATTCGCCATTTTCGGATTGCCGGTTTTCCGAGCTGTTACGTTTTCTAATTACGGAAATAGAGGTGGCAGCATTTTAACTCCTGCTTTTTTCGAAATCAAAATAATTCATTTTATTTCGAGGCTAGTGCAGAGAGCTGCTCTATTTTCGGGCGGAGTTGGCCTAATATACATAGCATTAAATAATACATGCACACTGTCGGTTGCGCCTGGGAGATGCAAAAGAAAATCGTACGCAAAAATGTGCTTCAGCGAAAGTGTTTTAACCCTTTAACTGGCAAGATAAGAAAGACCTGACCTAGCATGTGTTTATTGCTTCAGTTCTTCTTGATATTGTTCAAACAGATACAAAATGAAATATGATAGGGCTTCTCTGAAAACTAAGCGACATACAGCGGGTCAAAAAATATTGTTGACCAGATGATTAGAGACCAATGTATGGCACAAAATTTATGTTCGGTACTTACTTTGACAAGGCAAATGTGTGTTCTTGAGATCCGCCTCAAAGGAGGAAAAATAATAATAGCTTTCTTAAGCAAACAAAAAAAGTTTTCGCGTTAGCTATAATACGACCATCACGTCCGCTGAGACGATACCGACGAGGTTTTCGAGTTTTGTCACCAAAACATCTGCTGCTGCATCAGGTCGATATTTTTGTGATTACTGCTGTTGAGCAGGTACACAAATTAAGGTAAATTGAAAGGCGCAGACTAATATGGTGGTTTTGTATAATTTTTTCCAGTTATTTTTGTGCGGTCAATAATATTGTTGAGCGGCCAGTTCAAGGGCTAACAATTGTTCTTCTCACAGTAGCGGGCAACGCGAAAGCAGTGCTCAACTGTGCTAATGCACAAAGGAACGAACGGCACAAAAATAATTGTGAACACAAACTGAAAGAGCGTGTCTCAGAGGGAAGAACCACTTCTAGGACGCGTACATGTGCTAATCAATTGCACACTTTTTCTACTGTTCCGCATGATAGATGGTTGACTCAGCCATGTCTTTACTTTATTTGTTTTACTACAATGAAGCTCGGTAATTGCCCTCGTTGTATTATTTGCGTGCAGAAATGTAGTAATAGTGCTTAAAAAAAACTGATTTCGGAGTCTGCAGGGAAGTGAGAATGCGGACCACCACTGAACGATTTCCTATGCTAAACCGTACAGCAAGGCAGCGTCTACTTTGCTTAACATACATCGATCTACGTCAAAGATTTGAAGCAAAACACACACAGTAGTTGAGGAAAACATTAATCTTGTGCATAGTGTACTTGTTTACTTTTGGGGAGTTACCTTTCACTTTGATTGCGCGTTTCTCTAAAAAAATGGACAAGTTTGTAAGCGTGCCTCAAATGACCCTGCAGATGACTGCGTAATAGACGAGACGAGGACATTCCACGTGGCTGCCACGTTACGTGAAGACAGATGAAATAATTCGCAGCAACCACACTTTGGTGTATCGCTTGTTTCGTGCGGAATGTTCGTAATATCCGAAACTTGCGCAACACGTACGCAGGGGACCATGAAATATACGCAAAACAAGCTTAGGTCTGGGATCTTAATTCATCCTTCAGTGTGCCTCGCTAATTTCATTATTATAGAATGGCAACTCGTCTAGCATTCCTTCTTTCTGAAGGTATCCTTTCGATACCGTACATTATGCAAAACGCTAATGCAAAGATTATCGTTCGGGCCCCAAGCACAGGCTCGTTTAACGCGGTGCGTATCGAATAGTGGGTACGCTCGAATGAATTACTGCAAAAGGAGAGTTCGCACGAAGGCCCTTAATGAACTTGCGCCAAGCTATACACGGCTAGCTTGACGTGTGAGGCCGTCGCCCGCTAACGCAAGTCTACATGTTTCAGAATATGCGCGTAATCTCGATTAGGTGTCAGCGAAATGTCCGAGACACTTTCACGGCTGACGTCAATTTCGGCTGTCGCCTTAAGTCTTTCTTAAGGAATGAACTGCCCCCAGGCCACACTGGCTTTCAGCCGCTACGTGAGATTTGGTGGATCCTTTAGAGGAGGACGCCTTTAGGGGGCGAGTGAGTCAAGAGAGATTATCGCCTCGAGACAGCACACGAGCTGGCCGACGCTGTAGTAGTGGGGGTGCTCCTCATTAAATTTGAAAATCTGCGGTTCTCTGAGGGAAATTCAAAGTGTTTTCAGGCCGAAGCTTTCTGCGCATAACCTTTTCTTGCATTTCTTTAGCGACTCACGCGATAGCCTGTTAAAACATCCCCGTTCTCTTACCCGAGCTGATGCTTGAGAGGGAACCGACCAAAATAATTTTTTAATCAAGGCACGTGGATTGATCATTGCAGTGAAACAATAAAGGCGGAAGAGAACACCGTTGCTCCGAAAGTACTTCTTGTGTTATATTCATGTTGATCCCGGGACAATTCGTAGAGGCAAAACAAACTGTAGAGAGCATTAAAAAAGGAAAAGAAGATTAAGCGCAATTTTTACTTCGAGAGAGCCCCTCGAGGCATAATACGTAATTAAGGCAAGGGCGAAGAGGAATCAAAAGCTCAAGAATCCGCAATAGATTTTGACCTCACCGGTGCTAATTTATTCAACGGAGGTCATACACGTGAATGTGCGGCTGTCAGTGACTTGCACGGCGAAAAGGACCGCTAATAGGAAAAATACACAGACTTACAGCTACATCTTCATTTATAGTTTGCGACACAGGATACATATTGCATACAGGGCGACAATAAAGAAAATTGTACGCATCACATTTATTTTTCTAGTATATACACTGCCCATTTAACAAAATATTCACGTTAAAACGACTACAACCTACGCAATGGAGCTGTACTTGTTTAATTTTTGAAGCTGAAGAGGGCAGGCTTGCTCTCAGCGCTCGATCTTCTGCTGGATTTTTTTCATCCACTATTATTCACGGACGTGAAACCATATATACAGTGTTTCTGAAAATGTAATCACGCTTTAGGTTAATTGCAGATAAGAAACAAGCTGAATTAGAGAAGACATATTGCTCAGCTGTCCGTTTCTCCGACCGAAAGAAAAATTTGGAGGACGCTTAAGCTTCGCCTTTAAGAGTGGAACGCGATAGCATTCAATGATCCCTGAGCGCTTCTTACGCTTCTCGGCAAGTGTAGCTTACGTAACCGTATTTTTACCTGGAAACACTGGCGGCGAGTGCTATGTACGAAGGTGAGGTTTGTGGTCCTTTGTTCTTTTTTTTTTTTTTTTGATGGTGTGCAAGGAACCGAGGGGGCCACGTCGTTCCTACTGAGACAGAGGTCAAACGGCAGCTAGAAAACGCTATCCCGTTAAAAGGGGTTTGAGTTACCGCGTAACAGAATTATATTTTTCAATATATTCAAATTACAATCCGACGCTGTCATGTCTGCAGGTTGTGTGTGTGTCGTACTTTACAATTTTTTTACGTATTTTACCTTGAGAAATGCAATTATTTAAAATTATGGGGTTTTACGTGCCAAAACCACTTTCTGATTATGAGGCACGCCGTAGTGGAGGACTCCGGAAATTTCGACCACCTGGGGTTCTTTAACGTGCACCTAAATCTAAGTACACGGGTGTTTTCGCATTTCGCCCCCATCGAAATGCGGCCGCCGTGGCCGGGATTTGATCCCGCGACCTCGTGCTCAGCAGTCTAACACCATAGCCACTGAGCAACCACGGCGGGTAATGCAATTATTTCACTAACCCCCTTGGTTGGGTATACATGGTCCGAAATGCCGGAATTGTTTACTACATGGGGCCCTTCACGATATCGCATTAAAGAAAGAAGGGTCGCACGTGCGAGAAAGCTTGTGACTTCAGGTAGCCTACATGCGAGTTCCCTCGTAGTTATGGTCCAATGACACTTACAAGTATACCTAGGGTATACGATAATGTTACCGTTATGTTGCTGAAGCGACAAAGGCACACGAAAAACGATTTGCCAATTCGTGTGGTTCCTATATGTCGTTGTTGATAGCACAAGTGATGTGCCATTTGGTGTGTCTGTGCCCTGCGGTGCGATCTGCTCGTAGATCTAAGGTCTAGCAGATGTTCAATCCAGAACTAGGTGTAGCGGTAGATACTAGATATTAATTCTAGTTATACGATTTATTACTGCTATCTAGTACGTAGTAGAAAGTAGCACTAGATCGATGATATGTACTATATATATATATATTGTACCGATCTTAGAACGATCTAACAGGTCGTTAGTAGATCGCTAGTAGTGGATAGCAGATTTACTAGCCTGCTGGTTAGCTCAGATGACAGGGCGATATGGCGACCGCCCCAAAAAGGGGTTCATAAGGGGTTCAAACCTCGGACTGAATCCCAATTTTCTTAATTTGCAAAACCTTTTTTCTGACGAACCCGAATGTTTTTCCGTAGTATAGCTTCGTGTTATAGTCGGGTGAATGACAATGATTTTTTTTCTTTTTTCAGGGAATGAACCCCACCAACAAGCTGAAGGGAACGTACTTCTGTACTTCTTGTTTTTCGACAGTGCGTGGTTGCCACTGTCCTAAAGCTGATCTTTGAAGAGGAACGCAGAGACAGAGCACGCGATCAGCGCCTTATGCCGGTGACGCCCATCCTTCTCCAGGAGCCTGCCCTCCCACTCCCGAACGAGAAGACGGGGTACTCAGCCGTGAAGAGAAATCCCCACGTAGAGGATTAGGCGCGCCGCTCAGCGAGATGGCTGGGCAGGGTGGCGACCGCTGATAACGATGCGCCCTATTGTGCTTCGCCCATAAGGAAGACGGGTGACCACCGACGGATGTGTCGTACGTTAGGCACGCGGTGCAACGGACGGGGACAAAGACTTGTCTCCTCGTGCCGCCCACATCGTGAGTTGAACGCCCTTCGTCGGGTGTGCGGGAGAACACCCGAAAATGGCTTCACTGCTCGTGGCCATCCGAGGTGAATCGCTGTTGGCGAGCACTCGATTCATTCTTGGCGTGGCTACCTGATGATGATTAGTGGGGTTTATTGAAGTAGGGGAATATCCCCGGTTGCATTTGGTGACGAAAAGCAGGGGATAGTAAAGTGCGAGTCTGTAGTTTACGCCACAGCACCTTGTGTACGCGTGACGTCCGACGCTCTAAAGGTTGGAGGCTTCGGCGACCTAGGCGGTAATGCCCGCAAATGGCGTGGTATGTGAGTAATCTGTGTCTGCAGGTGAATGCTGCAGGGAGATTATTGGCGTCTGAACTGTTCACTAGTCTAGCCTGCGCTCGGTTCGTGAAAGCTTGAGCACTTGCGTGGGCCGTTTCAGTGCCGACTAGGGCTGCGTTAGCAGGTGTCCAGATTAAACTCAGAAGTTGGGATGGCGGATTATGCGATAGAATGTCCAGCGCTGTCCTGCAAACCCTACCCACTCCGAAGTTGTATATGGCAGCTTTTCAGTCACCTAATATGAGAGTAATTTGGTATTGTTCCGGCGAGTAACATCGCCTTTTCGCCTCCTCCTCCGAAGAGGTTAGAATGGATGCCGCCGTCGCAACACTGATATGGCGAATTTTTGTCCACACGGATACCCTGCCGCATCGACATAGATACTCTTAGTAGCGTCTTAGTAGTTAAATACCTTTTTCTGTAGGGCTGATTGTTGATCGGTTAACAATCCGATCGCTGTTCGTGTCAGGAACCCCTCACGATCAAGCGAGAGCATTGAGACACTTGGCGCGTTTTCATTGGGCCTCACCGAGACGCAGTAAGGATGCAGGCGAGAACTTTCGTGGACAAAGAACGCGCGCATGACAGAGGCTTGCGAGAGCGACAGCGAGGGTGACACGCTCTATTGCGGCAGCTGATGTTCTCTTTCGACCGCTCTGCTACGTCGAGGCGCACTCGGGTCCGGCGTTCCGGCTCAATTGGTACGGCTGCGTCGAAGGGGCCGGATGCCGCGAGAAAATTGGAGTTTTCTACTAAAGCCCAAGCGTTGTTTGCCACCACAAAGGCCATGTGTAGACGTCCATGAGCTAGGAAAAGTAAGTAAGCAAAATCAAGCAAAACCGAAGTCACAGCGAGCCAAACAATGCCTACGCATTAGTAGACACTTCTCAGTTCTGTAGCTGTAGGTAGGCGCATGAGATGTGGGATAACGTTTTCAAAAAGAAGTGAAAGCAGCAGACAACGCTTTGTATCTCTGGGTGTGCTTTTGTTACACTCTGCTGACATGCTAAAAGGAGTTGAAATGATTCACAGAGTAACGGGATCTAACTGAACCGCATCTTTCAGCCCATTCAAGCTTCGTACACGTGATGGAAGTGACGCAAATACCTATTGTCGTAATCTATCAGCTGCTATAAACACTCACGAGTAGATGCTGCTGGAATTTACGGTGCTCTTATCTAAAACAACAAAGATTAGATTAGACTGGATCATGGGGTTTTAAGCGCCAAAACAACAATCTGATTATGAGGCACGCCGTAGTGGGGGACTTCGAAATAACTTTGACCACCTGTGATTCCTTAACGTGGACCTAACTCCAAGTATAGCGGGTGCCTTTGCATTTGCCCTCATAGAAATGCGGCCGACGTGGCCAGGAGTCGATCCCGTGGCTACAAGAAGAAGCCCTATGATGTTAAATTTTATTGCGAGAGCAATTATGTGGACACTCCAGGCGCATTTATGCTGTCGCCGTCGCCGTGATGTTTCGTACAAAATGCAAGGACGATAACACCGTCGCCGCGCGCCGTAAGCTGTATGTGCGAGTGAAAGCAGGCGAGGGGAGCAAATCATCGCCGCTCAATGTGGCGCGCGCGAGGGAGGAAGGCGTAGAGCGGCGTCTTCCTTCTATCGAAAGGCCGTAGTGGAATGGGACGGAAGGAGGGAGGGAGGAAGGGAGGGAGGGGCCATTGCGATGCGGCAGCAACTGCGTATTTCGCGGCCGGACACAAGGTGAACTGACGATCACGGCTCAATCTCGCGTGCGAAATGGGGGAAATTGGCGAGGCAGCGAGGGAGGAAAGGGGGGCGGCTTGTTCTCCGCCAGCAACTGCGTACTTTGCACGGCGGCGCGCGGTCACGTGCGCCGCACCTTAAAGTTACTATGCAAACGGCTCATACCTTTGTGCGTGATGTTTTCTCGCCGCTGTTTGCGTTGAAGCGATACACAGCACGAAGGTCACTTCGCTCGCTGCTGCTGCTGCGCTGGCTCGCGCCAGCGTTTTGACGGCGAGTGCCCGCCGTCATCGAGTGGGATGTGTTCTTGTTTGCCTGTGCGCGCTGACAGCACGCTTGTTAATTCGGGTATAGTAAGCGAATATTTCCAAGTTTGCACGTCCGATAAACCTACTATCCTTACTTTGCAAAACTGACTACTAATTTACTATTGCAATTGATTCTTCGACTTTCGGGCGACGGTCCGACCTTCTTTTTTGCACAATTCCATTCATTCTTTGAAGAAAGCGCTTTCCAAATTTCAACTTTCACTTTCAATGTAGCCATCATGTCTACTTCCTTTGATGAAAATAAGCAAGTTTGCAATGTTACTTTGTATATATATATATGATGTATTTGTTGTACGATTACGTTGTATTGACGTGCCGCTGCATGCAGGCTATTTAAATATGCGTTTCAGAATCGGACCCTATATTAGCCATTACGGGAATGGGTGCAAACATGTTTCCTTTTTCGCAACTTATGTTACATTAGATGCTGTGTGAATATAAAAAAGAAGAAAAAACAACAGAAAACCTCTACACCTTCCTCTGATTTCTTTATAGCCACTGGAACTCGTTGTATAGTGTAGTGAAAAGGCTGATTTTTCACTTACCCTATATGTGTTACTCTTTTTATATTCTCTCACTTTTATATTCATTTCCACATCGGCAGCATCCCGACATCGCAATCCTGCGGCCTATACGCTTCTACTAGAGTGCGTAGGAAGCCACTGCTGTTTGTGATACTCAGCTGCCCGCTTCTATGAGCGAAAAAAAGAAAAATAGAGAGACTGATTCCCCCATCTGAAGGTAGCGCTTTCATTTTGCATCTGTTTTCGTTATCTTTCACCTGGCGCGGCTTAGGAGCTCGGAGTACCTGGTTTCCGTCTCTGACTTCTTTTCTTTGGGGCTTATGAAAGCGTTAAAACGTCATAAAAAAAGTTATGATAATGTGTCACGCGGAATCTCCTTTTCTTGCTCTGTTTTTCTTCTGGCATTCGTGGCTATATTTACCCGAACACGCTGCGCATGATAAACAGCCTTCTATACAAAATCACTTTCCGCTCCCACGCAAAGCGTGGGAGTTGGTACTCGAGGCCGCAGCATTACGTTGTGACGGCTTATCCGGAGGTTTGAAAAGCGCAATGCAGCATGGAAACGTTAGGCGCGTTCATGGTACTAATCATTCGCTTCGTTGATAATCTGTCTCTTTTTATGGCAGGACGCCCACACAAAAATATTTATATTGATGGGCCGACCACTTTCGTACGTTATAACATCACGTGGTATTCGCGTCGTGTGGGTGATGGGAAGCGTCTCGTGTGGTAACGACAGGGAGCAAAGGGAAGAACAAGAAATGTTTCGGTGCATCGATGAAAGGGATGGAATGATAAATTAATCCAGATACGTTTCAAGAAATTAAGTGAGGGAAAGAGAAAAAGAAATACTAAATAGGCGCATGGTAGGAGTAAAAGAAGACGGTAGGGTAAAAAGAAAGAAAGAAGGGTTGTGGTTTAGTTCAAATGAATGGAGACTGTGTGATGATAAGAAATAGTGGAGCAGTGAATAAAAATAGAAGATTTCAGCAGTTACTGCCGGCGCAACGAGCTTGGACTTTCGCTCTTTTCGCCAGGAGTGTGCAAACTGCATTTAGTTTCGAAGGCAGTAGCTCTGCTGAGCGTATCACGGACAGGGCGTATGCTATCCCCGCCTCAGCAACGGATCCTTCTACGCAACACATACCGATCTCAAAGGCTATGCTTTTGCGCGTGCGCCGGAAGTGAGTGCAGATTCCGCAAATCGTCAAGGCCGCGATGTTTTAGCCATCACCTTTCCTACGGTTAGAGTGATGATGTTTTACTGCGCTTGTGAATGACTTACGTGGTAAATAACCGGTGGTAATTTGTCGCTGTGTAGCTTCACCGGTAAAAAAAAATTGAAAATAGCTGCATATCTATTATTTTATTGTCCTCACACTCATTCTTGTGCCTTCTCTGTCACGAAGCACCGCTCTTTTCATTCCACTTTGAATCATCTCTTCATAAGCTTACTGTGCAAGCCCAACCCAGGTCTGGAAGGAAAGTTTGGTGCGAAGATAGCGCACGCTGCACCAAACAAACACAGCTTACGCAAATCAGACTCCCTTTTCAATGCATACAGGGTGCTTTTTTCAAAAAAAGAAAACCCTGTTATACGCATTAAAAGACGAAAGTAACTGGAACAACAATGTATTTTATCGGTCACATTGAAAATGAATATCTGGAAACTGGGACAGTAACGAGAATTAGTTCAAAATGATACGCCTTGCGAACTCAGTGGCTACAATTCGTAGATGAAAATATGTGCCCTAAAATAATCAATTAAAAAGTTAATTAGCGTATTTATGTGATTTATTCAGTTAATCATTTGGTTCGTCGTAGAAGTAATGGTCACCTCATGGAGTAATTTACATCAAGGGTTAGAATTTCGCTATCTGCCCCAAGCAATTTTTAAAAACTTGGAGCAGCTAAAAAAAAGTACCCTATAGGTTACATAGGTAGTCAACATAAACGCATGTAGAATGTTCTTAATATGTTTCGTAGCTAATGGTGTGAACACAGTACAAACAGGCCAAATTTTAGCCACAAGGGCAAGGAATTTGCGCGAGGGCATGTAATAATAATTGACTTGGTTATAATCTTACATATTATGTTACTCCTATATTTATTGTACTGCAAACGTGCATTGTTTGCTTATTAGAGATATTTTCATTGCAATTTTTTGTCTTACTAAACAGCTTTATACTTCCTTGTTTTTCACACTGTTCCTTTTTTTCCCGAATTGTCTGTAAAGTCACCTCAACCAATGCTTGATCTATATCACGTTTCTTTTTTTCATTTTGTCAATGTATGAAAGTCCCCCTGACAGTTTCTAACTTTGGGGCTCCCTCTGTAGTACTAATTTTGTATACAATCCTTTGTAAAACTGATATCGTTGATGGATAAACGTGAACTTGAAATTGAAGATGTCAAAGCACTAAGAAGCAGCGCAGTCACATGGTTGTTGTCTGGTAAATTGTGAAACAGGGTGCGTCCTTCGTTTTTTTTTTTTTTTTTCTCGTGGCCAATACTGTAGAACGCGCAGTGTTGTGCCCACTTGTGTGGACGGTGTTCGTCTAAGAACTGAAGAAATACAACTAAGAAAAAGAACAAGCTACATCTTGAATTAGAAAATGTGCCCCAATCGTCAGATTTGGGGCTCTATAACATAAAAATATTCCACAGCTTTTATTCCAATGTCCTGACGTCAAATTTACGTCCCCGCCGACGTAAGCATCGCACGGTGATCCGCAGTGTTGTCTGAACCACCAAATCAAACACTCCGCTCTTTTATAGCAGGTCATCATTTTATTGCGGTTAGTATTGCACTGACAGAGGAACTAAAGACCGAAAATAAAAGAACAAGACGGGACTATGTGTTCTTTTAGGTTCGTCCTTTAGTTCTTCCGTCAGTGCAATACTAAGTGAACTAAAATCATGAATGTCCACTAACTAGTCCCCTCCATTGCTTTACTAAGAGGGAGTCACCTTTGTTTGATTTCAAAGCGAATAACATTGTTTATTTGATGCGTCCCTGTTATCTATTTGGCCGACAAAAGGCGAGGAGCATGCAGAAATCGAAAGAGTTTCGGTGGGGCCAAGAGAGCGCAGTTAAAGTTGGTAATCGGAATAGGACAATGGTCCCGGCCCCTGCGATTGATCAACTTCTCCTTGCTTAGCTTGCGGTGACTGGTCGAAAATCGCGGTTGTGTGCAAGAGGAGGTTAAAAATTTCTCTAAAGCGGATCTTCAGGGAAGAAAAGTTGGCAGAGTGACGTTATACACGTACTGAACGGGCTCGAAAACATTATACTGCTACGGAAAAATTTTATTTTACGCTATAACTCCGTTCTCTCCAGTATCGAGCCAGTGCCAAAGCGATCGGTAGGCAGACGTCTTCTATTCCTTTCAAAACGGAGCAGCCTCCAGCTGTTAAAGAAAAGACAAGTTTTTTCTGCACTATATTGGATCTTTGACAAGGTGAGTTTTCGCGGTTTTGTGTTGTCGCCTGAAAGAAAGGCGAGAAGGGCGCAGCCCGAAAACTTTTGACCGGTAGCGGAGTGATAATCGCAAAAAAAAAAAAGGTGTCGAATGAGTAAGAAACGTTTTTCTTTTGCCTGATCTTATCATGGCCAATAAGTGTGCACAAGTCATATCAGATGGGAAGTTTGGATGGTTAGCTTGACGTCGTGTGACAGACAGAGGAAGGGGGGGGGGGGGGGGGTCTTATATAATTGACTGTTGCGTAAACACAAATAGATCAACTGCGCACATTCGAAACGTACGAATGCCAGGCGTTGGCTGGCTGTCGCATGCATAAAGATCCCGCACTATACGCACGTACATAACATTCACATGGACGGGGAAAAAAATTGTCATCCAGCATAATATACCACGAAGCCACAAGGAAAAAACATACGAGTTTCTCAGGACGCTTCGCAGTTGAGGAAAAATTCGTCCTGATCCGGGATACCAATTATTCCTCAACTGCGAAGCGTTATTTCCGAGAAACCCGCATGGGTTTCCTCTGTAGCTTCGTGTTGCGTTCGGGTGGATGATAATCTTTCCCTTTCAAGATACTTCCTCCACCTTGCAGTATTCCGCAGAACTGATTTTCCATATTATGTGCCACTGTGCTTCGAGTTGTCGATGAATTCGTGCTCTCGCTGCGCTCTGTAAGCCTCCTAGTTAGTTCAGTAGGTAGAGCGACCACCCCGGAAAGGCGTTGGACCCAGTTTCGTGTCCCACGCAAGGCCGAATTTTTCTTCAACTGCGAAGCGTTCTGAGAAATACACATAGATTTCCAGTGTAGCTTCGTGTTACATTCGAGTGGATGACAATTTTGCCCTTTCATGATACCTGCTCCGCAATGCGCGATTCCGCAAACTGATTTGCGACATTAATATGTTTAACTGAAGCAGGATAATTTATTTTCCCCGTCATGTTAGCATGTACGCTATGATAAGCGATAATATACGTCCCCTGCAATACTCGGCTTAATTTCTGTGCTTTTGTGGCAGAAAAACATATGGGACAACGCTTCAAGCAAAAAGTTGATGAAGGAGATTAGCGCAGTATCGAAAATAAGATACAGCTGCTGCCACACGAGCTCCAGCGTCCATTAGCCATTCTAGAATCGCAGTACTGCATTGATATTCGGAGAAATTGGCAAGCCAGTGCGGAAGAGAGATAAACTGAAAGCTTACCACTCTTGGCTACGGCCTCCGATGAAGCGTTATGCGTTGCCAGTAAAATGATGCTTCTGGAAAAGACAAACAGTTGAAGATGTTAGTTCAGCTGGTTGAGGCTATAAATAGTGTGAATTGTCACCCACTTTGAAACGGAAACACATATGCTTACTTTCGAGTAGTGCTTCGCGTGACGTAAGCAAATTCCCATAGCGGCAGAGGTGGTAGTAGGTGTCCTTACATGCACCTACTGAATCTTGTAAGAAAGTGGTTAGGCTCTGTGACCCCCTTTGGTCGAATGGTCAACGCTTGTGCGTGTGATCTCGCGCATTACTTCTCAACCTTGGATTTGTCTTGTGCTAGGCTTTATTTCTCTTCCTTTCCTTCACCCTTGCCCATTGTAGGGTAGCAAATCAGGGGCAGGCTGGTTAGCTTCCCTGCGTGTCCTTTTTCTTTCTCTTTCAGTCTTAAAAATAATCTGCAGCATTGCATTTCATGAAAGCAATGTTGGTGACATACCAGCACAAAACGCTAATGCTGGAGTCGGTTTACACATCACCGCTGCTTTGAAGCACTCAGATATCAGACGTTAATGAATTAATAATATGCTACCTGTCATCAAGGAAACCATTATAGCACACCTTCATGGAGTACTGTCTAATCGAGAAGTAATGGAAAATTAAGCTGGAGGAAAGCAACAGCGAAATAAGCACCTGGCATAGTTACGCAAGGGCATCGCTGCATTTAGGTCTGAAGATTACATTACTGATTTATTCTTTCGAGCAATATTCTCGAACAAAGCACGCTGCAGGCTTCCAGTTTATATCGGGCAAACAGAGCCACTTCTAAAGGAACTGGACAATTTATTTATTGTAGCCTACTAGAGAATTCAGCATGCACATTTACTCCTCGTAGCAGGAGCCAACTTTGAAAGGCGAATTCACACTCTCATTTGTGAACATTTCGTGGCTGTCTACAACTTGGACAGTTTGGACACAATGCGAATGAGAACGTAAATTTGTCAGTCGTCGTATTGTTTATGCATGACAGTGGCGCGAAAGATACACGATGCAGCACCGAGGGGAAGCTGTGGGCCTCGCAGATAAATGTCTGCAACAGCAGTTGCCCAACCACTTTACACTCTTCAAACTGTGACGCTGAAGCACGAAGCACATCTCTCAAAAAACGCATTCACTGCAATAGTAATTTTTTGTCCCATATTTAACTTTGTTTTGGAAAGTTCTAGCACAGCACGGTGGAGTATATGCTTACGCTGGCATTCAGTATTACCCTACTCGATTGAAGTAGCATGCTAGCCTAATGGCCATGCAAACATTTGCAGCACCTACTAAAAATTTATTTCTCCCGGAATCAGCCATTACTATACCTTGCAGGTATTTACTCCTGCGCTGAGCAATTGTGACCGTTTGAACACATCTTATAGCGCAATAAAAAGGCGAGTTCCTCCGCTCTAAGAGAACGACCTGACACCCAATACAATGTTTGGCTGCAGGTAACGCCTTTTCACGCGAGGTGTTTTATTACAAACCAAAGTAGATTTGCTAGACTACCTGAAGAAAAAAAAACGTCACTACTACTCCATCATGCACATTGACGTCAAGGGTGCCTTTGTCAATGTGGCTCCCCGAGGCGGTACTTCGCAATCTCCAGGCGACTGGCTGTGGTGAGCACTTGTTTCGATACGTGCAAAACTTCTTGTCAAGCAGAACGGCCACCATTGGGTTGGGCAGCCTAAGAATCGAGAAGTTCGAGCTGCCGTGCAAGGGAACGACCCAACGTGCAGTAATCTCCTATTTACTATTCAACGTATCAATGATGTAATTGCTCACAGAACTAAACAAAATAGAAGGGTTCAGTCACTCCTTCTATGTGGACTACATAACAATATGGACAAAAGCGCCATCTACGGGCCAACAGCATAACGTACTACAGGAGGCAGTAGACCACATCTAACTTTACATAAACGAATGCGGACTACAATGGGCCCACGAAAAATTGGAACTACTGGTGCTGAAGAAGAGACCAAGGGTGGAGGCGTGCGCTAGTTGGTATTTCATGGTAGAAACGACGTACAGTGCGAAGGACAAGGACTGAGAGAGGCGACACACACTGTGTCTGTCGCCTCTCACTGTCCTTGTCCTTCATGCATGCTGTACGTCGTTTCTCTCAAGGAGAGAACTCGAGGCAGCCCACCAGCCTATGAGCAACACGACTCGAGCATAAAACTTAACGGAATACAAGTGCCACAAGTGGAGACGTTGAGAATCCTCGGCCTTGTCATAGACAAAGACGGGTAAGGAGCCGTGACACTACCCAAACTTCAAACGTCGCTGACCCATGTGACACACCTCATTAGGTGAGTTGCAAACCAAGACCACGAACTCGAAGAACAAGACACGCTACGTATCGTGCAGGTGCTCATCGGGAGCCACATCGTGTATGGCACCCCCGATCTGGGCCAGAAGACTACAGAGATTGGAAGACTAAACATCGTGATTAGGAAAGCTACCGAGACTGCATTGGGAATTCCTGAAAGAGCATCTAGGGCTCGATTACTGAAAGTTGGCCTCGAAAACACGTGGGAGGAACCGGAAGGAACACGCGAAGCAAGCCAGATTGAAAGACGCCACAATCGGACGAGAAATCGGGATCCCAACGCACATACGAGACTTAATCTCAGAGGCAACAGTACTACGCTATACGCGCAAAAACATTCACTAGAATACGGGCAATAGCACGAGCACCACTGAAGAAATTCTCTGCAGTCCGTAAGACAAGATACACAGATGCGGCAAGGTATCCCAGGATACCTTGCCTTCGCAATAAGAGCAGAAGAAAAGGCAGGGATAGTAACCTGAAGCGATTCGAGTTTGATACTGTGCACCGGGAGGGGTGTTAGATACTTCTGTCTGAGCGCGTGCTACCGCTACTTGTTGCTGTTGTGCCTGGTAGTTCTTCTGGGCAAAGGGTGCTTCATGGGCGAGCGTGCAGCTATGGAATGCCACCCACGCTTCATCGTATTTTCGACGCGAAGGAGCTGGCGATGAAACCGGAATCAACTAAGGCAAATGACAATCGATTATGTGTCGCGTCTTCGTCTGCTCGACAACCCGTAGCTGACGAACGAGACAAGTTCTTGGACCCCAAGCTGCAACAGGTCATCGCCCATATACGTCTCTAAACGGCAACACCCGTTGTTGTGTGCTTCCCTCGAAGCACCCACGCTCGGAGGGGCCCGGCGCAGACTACTCACAGGAAGACAAAGAACTTCTCTTCGTGGGTAACCACAACCGTCGCATTTTTTTTTGGAAACAGTGACGACAGTCAAGTGTACAAAGCGCCAACGCTGACAATTCCCGTTGAAATGTGTCGTCCCCGGTTTCACCTGAAACTCCGTCTGCATAGCATCAAGAGCGGCTCGAAGGCTGAACACGAGATGCGGAGTCTGGCGATGTGGTGCGACACCACGAGTGGGATTTTGTGGACTGTGCTGCAATTCCAATTGGCCGAGAGAAGAACATTGGATTCCGTCGTCGAGGGAAAGAGGGAAAACGAAATGCATGAAAAGCCGCAGGCGTGGAGGTGTGAGGAAGCATTTTTTGGGATTTTTCAAGCCAGCGCACGATTTGCTGATGACTCAGGTTTGTTTTCATACTTATTTTTCTTCCTGGTTTAATGCCGGCAAAAATGAGGATTAAGCCAACTTCCAAGCTCAGATAAACCAATAAACCAAGTCCAAGCTCAGAGATCCAACAAGGGAAATGAAAGACGGCAGCTATAGCAGAGAGATAAAAGAAAGGCACGAAATAAATAGATAGAGGTGGTGCAGAACGTCCGAGATAAATATAGTCTCGCAAGAACTAACAAATATAACAAATACAGAAAGTGAAAACTTCCAGTAGGGCCTGATCGAGTGTGACGACTATATAGAATGGCGTTCCAGTATACTGTTGACTCAAAGAAGCCGGTCATCAAGACGAGCCCGGCGCGGTCGCGAGAAAACTGCCTGTGTGCGCTACGTTCTGGCAAGGGCAGATAAGTGTTTAATAGTTTTCTCGCTGCCGCGGTGGGCATGCGCAGCACTATCTTCCATTTGTGATGTGGAAAGCAAACGATTTCATCAAAGCAACTCCAAGCCACAGTCCGCAATGTATTTTGCCTCGAGTCGGGTTAGTTCAGGTGGAGGAAGTTGAGGACAGGGTTCAGTCGATGCAGACGTATGTGCAGGAGACTAGGTATGTTCCAGAACGATTGAACGGCATCGCTTTCAAGCACTCAGACGTTTAGCTGCTGCATCTGTTCGTGACAGCGGAATCACTTTCTGCACGCCGTCTTCATGAGCAGATTGAGCAGCCTCATCGGCTTGCCGGTTGCCCATGACACCCCATTGGCTAGGGAGCTACTGAAATGTGATGTGTCCTTGCTCGATGAGGCAATGTTGGAGCTCACGGATATTTAGAACCAATTTTTAGAACCACGCATTTTGGGACTGCGTACACTGCACCGCAACTTCACTCACTGGCTCGCCACATCACAATTCGGCAATATACATCACAAGGTTTCACCTACTCCTGCTTGCATTCACTGGACCGTTATACGTGCGACTTCGCCTGCTGCTCGGACTCAGCCACCCCCAATCAATTTCACTGCGTTGCATTTACGAATATTTATTTATTGTTCGGGGGACTTGAAAACAACGCCGCATGCAATTCTTGCGGGTACGAGAGCAATATATACGACTCCGTCTTTGCCACTGTCCACCCTTACACACTCCACGAGGTGCCCTGCGAGCCAGTCTCAGCCAATTAGATGGCAGACCACCCTCGGAACCAAAGGTGCTGGAACCTTGTCTGAAGCAACCGTACATACACAAGGCCACAAAAAGAAATATTGCGCTGTTTTGGTGGCGACTGGACAACAAGCTGAGAATGCAGAAACGCTAGTGTACCGCACATTGGGTGCGCTGGCACAGATTGTCAAAATTAGTCCAGGGTCTCCAACTACGGCGTGCTTCATAATCCTACCGCGGCCTTGGCACGCAAAACTCCACAATTCCCTCTTCTTTTTCTTCGCCTCGCTCTCTCTCCCTGAAGTTGGCTGCCTTTCAGCATCAATTACCCTTCAGGTAAAGTAACGCTGAGGCCCTTGTAGTTGTGCCTCGTAGGATCATGATAACCTAGGAATTTTCTTCCTGAGGGATTCTTCTTGTACAACGCCGTCTTTCTTGTTAAGGTATGCGTCACTTGAGAGCTAAAACGGAATAAACCCCTTTCATTAGAACGTTCCAGCACTTGACACTCAAGGGTAGTTCACTACTTTTGCAGACAGAAACCACTTCTTGCGATACTTTAGACGCAAATTTAGTTAGCGCGCAGCTCCCTATGAATAAAATAAACTACTCGTTAACTAACGTTGCTACTAAAATATCGCAAAAAGCAATTTTCGTCAGCAAAGTTGTTAAACTGCGCATACAAATATTCTTAAAAGCGGCCTAGAAAAAAAAAGTATTTCCCGTCCCCATCTACCGCTACATCGCGGGCCCTGTGTCATCGTAGCGGCAACAGATGTCACCACTGTCCCGTTGCAGCGAAATCCGATGTGCACGAAGTGACGCTATTCCAGAAGAAACGTGCATCTAATTTCTTGTGAACTAAAGTAGTACGCAATCCCCGAAAAGGGGCTAACAAACTACACTCTTTAGAATATGGTACCTATGTGCGGAATCTGAACGGAGAATGTTCAGTGGTTTAACAGGAACTGTTGTGCATACCTGGTGCAGCTATTGATGCAACATGCTGCATTCCTTCGGTGAGAACAACCTTTCAATGCATTCGTATTTAAAACAGCGCAAACGGGAGCAGAACACGGGAAGGTGTACAAAGTACAGGCGGCGCTTGTCCTGTGTGCTTCCTGCATCTTTGTCGGGTTTGCATTGCGTCAAATGTGAATGTTAACCGGTCACCCACGGTAATGTTTGCTAGTGTTGCAAGTACAATCGTCTTCAAGGTTTTCGTGTCCAATGTTCAACTATTGTGAAAGTTCGGCTATTGTGTTTGAGCAAATCACCGCACGACATGGTTACGCTGTTTCTGCAGCCTATGCCTCCGATTTTCTCATATTCTGCACTCTTCAATGCAAACGAGATTGAATTATATTGTGGAGCCCATAGGAGCTTATTGCCCATGTGGGGTACTTAATATACTATACGCGAAACAGAAAACGGTAAACGCTACTTATATTTGCGTTTCGACGTCAACTGTTAGCCTCTGACGATATGATAGGTGCCAGTCTCCAGACAGTGCAAACAGGGATTCATGGGCTATGAAGAATCATTTTTTTTGTTTCGCCCAACATAGCCCCGAAGTATTGTGCATGCGTTTCAACCTATAAAGTATTTTTGTTTCAATCTTACCGTTAAGTCTAACATAACTTTCATCATGCACGATTTCTTTTTCCTTGTTCTTTGTGACGTTAGTCGGACTTCGCCAAATAGCACCTCGGTACATACAGACGCACGCGTCCAACCTCTCCAACTGATCCCGTATATAAATCTATATGTGTCGCTAAGTGCATTCCTCTACATTTAAACAGTAACTTTGATCGCACTAACTTTATCCACAATTTTGCTTGTTAAAGCATACATTTGGTAAGTATTAAATCGGCTAGATCATGATCAGTTTTTCGAGAAATAGGTTGTTGCACCACCAAATGAAGCGACGAAGGCATGCAAACTACAGCAGGCACTACTCTGGTCTCTAAAATGGACTGAACTTAGTGACCGATTGTAGGCGAGGTTGGACGACCAAAGATGTTCCACCGCTTGTGCCTCGTGCCCTTTCCCAGCTTTCTTTTATTCCCTTAAAACGCTTTCCCGCGCGTACGGTAGCAAACAAAAAGCGTGTGTCCCTTTCCTTTCTTCCCTAACCGCTTTTCTAACACCCGTAGAGAGAAGGAGACCCTATGTGGTAGAGTTTCCGTATCATTGAAAGCACGACAGCGTTCGTCAGGTCCTGAGCTGAGCGCCGAAAGTTTCTCAAGCGTGCATAATTTAAAATGGCAAGGTTTCTTCTGACGAAAACGCCAAAACTAATCCTTAGATTGCATTGGGGAAAAAGGAGTAGGAAAAAAGGGGCGGGAAGAGTCTGACTACGGCCATCTGAACAGTGGGGCGCATTCGGAGATCGTTATTCGGAACGTGCGTTCATTTTCCCGCCACGCGATTGGCCGAGGCTACGCCGACGTCATAAGCCGCGGTGTGCGGCCACGTTCTTGGTGACGTCAAAACGACATGCTCCTGTCAATCGTTTTGAAACCGAGCACGTCGTCTGCTAGGAGCAGAACGCGACGAGAGGTGTTTCGTTCGAGAGATCACACGCTCGCTACGAGTCCGGCTTCGCATGGCAACTCTGGTGGATTGAACTGGATCCAAACTGCGGTAGTGGCTACGGAATGGCAAGTTTGGTTGGCTACGGAATGGCAGGTTCGGTTGTTGTGTTCGCGTTGCTCAATGAGGAAGTAGAGCGGTTGGAGGTGCGAAATTCGTTTGGAGTGATGGTAGGAAGCGAATTCCGGCATCGCATTCGTTTCTCGAAACAGACAGTGCGTTAAACAGCTCCCTCTGATGCTCCGAGACCCGGGGGCCCAGTCAGACATTGCGGTGGGACGACATGTTTATTTATTCATTTTATTAATTTAAGATACTTTCAGGGCCCGAAGGCATTACAGAAAGGAGTGGGTGAACATAACAAAACATTTGTGCAATATACAAAGACAGATTCAACGTGGTGTTTCATGAATGCTGGTTTGTTGTTGCCTATTGTTGCCTAATGTTGTTGTTGCCTATTGAAGAGCGCGCCACTGTTCCCGTCGTTTTCTTTCTTTTTTTTTTCTCGCTGTGCGCGTCACCACCTAGCGGCCACGCAGAGAAACTAACAGTAATAAATTGTAGTAGTCATCCGTATTACTATTTGAAAACGTGTTTAAGCTTACGAAGAAAAAAATATCTTTTTCATATAAAAATGTTGTCCTATACAAGCCGAGAAGCATTTCATTTTTTAGTATATTGTCTGCAACAAGACGGCAAACAAGGCACGTAAACTTTCGGGGAGTTCACCGCTTGCCGATTGCCTGCTCTCTCCCTCCCGTTCTCGCAAAATTTGTGGACCGCCCACTTTGTGACGTTGGAACGACCGACCGCTTTCTGTTCCGAACAAAGACCCCCGATTTCACTCCTGGTCATTGGCATGCCGGTCAGAGACTTGTCCACACAATAAAATACGCTCGGCTTCAACCCATGTCACAAAAGAACAAGAAAAAAGAAACGGAACACACGATTGTGAGAGAATCGGCCTCGTGAGAGACCTGCGAAGCAACGTGTCCACGAGAGGTCACGTTTCCGGTTTCTACCTCACCGCGCACTTGCCGGTTGCCTTTCGTATAGTAGAAAAGCCCGTTCCAGATTTCGCGAAAAGCACGTCTAATTAGCACTGCTGCTGCTTACTACAGCCGTGCGTGTACCTCCAAATCAGCGTTATCGATTTCCGGGAAACAGTTCTTTTTAGTTACGCTGTCTGGGATTGTTCCCAGAAGTAGTTGATCTTTGGAGTCACGCGCGCAATACGTAAAAGCACGGACTTCGGCTTGCGCTCGATGAGGGTCTGCTCTCCAACGATCATGTTGAGGTGAATGGACATTTTCGTCGGAGTTTTGAAGTGCTAGATGTACAAATTTTCTGGTTCGGTAAGTTACGTATTCTAACACCTTCTTGCGATGATATTCCGTTGTGAAAAAATATCCTGGTGGCGCTAACGTAGAGTATACTGCAGAACGAACGAAGGAATCAACGAACGAAATAACGAACGAACGAAGGAATCAACGAACAAACGAACGAACGAACGAACGAACGAACAAACGCACGAACGAACGAACGAACGAACGAACGAACGAACGAACGAACGAACGAACGAACGAACGAACGAACGAACGAACGAACGAACGAACGAACGAACCGAAAAACGAAGGAACGGGCATGCGAACACAATAAACCTTTCACCGAATACCCGTAACACCCAATGCCTTCCTCAAGCTGACTAAATTCACATCTACTCTGGGAGAGACGGCTGCGGACATTGCAAAAAAATAAAGCTTAAAAATGTGTCGCGGCTGTGTTGAATGCGTTAATTAATATCAATATCGGCTGCCATTTCCTCGCTTTGACTGACCACAACATAATTCGTTACGTTTTACTCTACTCTATGATCACTGTAGGCCGCCTTGATTGGCAGATGGCGGTGAAAGCCTTGGCGCCTTGGCTAACCCTTCCTGTTGCTAAGCAGCGTGATTATATTTGACCGATGAATTTATTGATTCCGTTCAACGTAATAAACAAAGCCAGCGGATATTAGGGGAGAACGTAGTGGAAAGCGGTGTAACAATTTTGACCAGTTGGTGCTCCTTCGGGCCAATTTAAATGTTTGTGCAAGAGTTGCCTGGCGCTTGGCCTCCATTAAAACATGGCCGGTGCCTCCAAGGATCGAACCACCGACCTTGTGCTCAGCAAGTGGAATCGGTGTATAACCACTGAGTCACAAGTAAGTTTACAATGTGCGACTGGCGGATTGGATGGTAGAATGAATAATTCAAGGCTGACACTTAAGAAAAAAAAGCTATACGATCACTTTATTGCATTCACTGTGCATTGTCAATATAATATAAGTTTCAATATAAGTTTCAGTTGATGATGAGATAGAACAGTAATAATTAATTTCAAAAAACCCTGCGACCACCGCAATATCCGATGAACAAATTCAGTAGCTGCAGTTAGCGACAACTTGCGCATAATATGATGATCGTGATGTAATTGAGCAACGTAGAAAGTAAAGGCTGTCTTGATTGCGAATGCTAAGCGATGACTTACAGTCGGTGCACCGATGTTCGCTCAGAATAGACGGGAGGCGTTGTGGCTATGATGAGTCAAATCGATTGTTCATTTTTCAAGAACCTGCAATAGCGTTTCCCGCCATGACTTATAATATACAAAACACCATTATTTTGGTTTTCGTTAAGGTGCGTGTGCACGATTTCATACTGCTAACAGAAAGCGACGCACGCCCGTGAATTCTATTCCTTCAAAAAACTTGTGTTTTCTGCTGTACCGCATATTTGCATACCGCAGTGCGGTGTATTTAATTCTGTTCAATTTTGGTAAATCCCAAACTGTGGACGTGTGCCATACATACATATATATATATATATATATATATATATATATATATATATATATATATATATATATATATATATATATATATATATATATATATATATAGAATTTCCGCACATCGGTGGAGGTCGTAATGGTGGAGTGATGGCGTACTCATTACTGGGAAATGGTCGTGAGCAAGGACAGCATCCTGCGCAGATGCCAAAGTCAGCTTCGGTTGAACCGATATCCCCACTGGGCGGGAGCCACAATTCTTAAAGCGAAGCGTTCTTTCCTTCTTTCTTCGACTTTCCCACTGTAGCTGCTGTGGCTGTCTTGAGCACCGCATCGGGGGTGACTCACATTATGTATACGTGTATATACATGGAAGGAGCGTGGCAGAGAGGAAAGGAGACGTGACAAACTCGTTTGGACCTCTGTAACGCAGGTGCACTATGGCCTCTGCAGCTCTCTGGGAGTCGCCACATTTAGCCTCTTGACAGCTGTGATTATTCGTGACCCCCCGTAAAAGCATTGCAGAAATCGCATCGCTTACCTTTCCACTAACGTGCAAATCCCGAAGAAAGGTAGATAGAATTTGTGGGGTTTCGGGCTCTCGCGGTGGTTGTGTGGAGCCATTGCGTTGTGTTTCTGGGGGGCTCCGTGTCCCTCTCTTCCCTGCCTGGACGGGGTGGCAGCGGGTCGTAAAACATCGTCACTCATCCCACCCACGGGAGGGTCAACAGGCTTTCCCCATTGGCCGACATTTTGTCGGGATTCGGGCCCTGCTTGCGTGAGCTCCGGGTACGCGCGCGCAAGAGGGGCCCGGGAAGACCACATCGGGGCGTCTGAATTGTGCGTACGTGTTCCTCTCTGCCGGCGGCGGCCCCCTTTGTCCGCCGCCGGCCGATGGTTACTTCGGCTCGGCGAGGTCCCGGCCTCGGCGGGCACGCGCACTCTTCCGTTTTCTCGATGTCCCGAGGCATCGTCTTCCGATCATGTCCCCTTCTGTTCGTCTGTCGTTTCTTTCTATTCCCATTTTCTCTGCTCTGGGGAGCGCGATGGCAGGCGCTGACCGAAGGATAGGCACCCTCCTACTGCTGGGTTCTTTGTTCTCTCTGTCGCGGTGCGCCGTTAGCGGCCACGGGCGACCATTTCGCCATGTATTGTGTCGCAATTAGATTTAGATTCGGACGTGTTGACAATACTGGTGTTTGTATGGAATCCCAGCTTAATAAATGTCATTCCTTCTTTCCCGAGTGCTTCGCCTATAGGGTGTTCCTTGCTCCCCGCGTGGTCTCGCTTTCCCCTATCTGGGGCCGGCGTGACGCGTACGCGCTCAGCGGCACCTAATCACACGGAGCGGGCCGAAGCAGGCGCGGACGCGGCAGCTACGTGGCGCGGCTCGGAGGGCTCGAACCCGCGGTGGTCGTTCGGCGCGCGCGATATCAGAGCGTGCGCGCCGTGAGCGTAGCGACGAGTGTAGAGAGTAGAAGGGGAAAACGCAGATAATGTTTAGAACCGGTGGAGTCGCGAAACGAGTAAATAACAGCTTTGCCACTCTTCGCTCGCAGTTCGCATACTAGGAGCAGGGGGGGGGGGGGGGGAGGATAGGGCAAAGGTGACAGGTTAACGCAGAACGCTGCTACTATAGACACGACAGCGGTTGCGGGCAAACGGGATAAACTTATGTTCGAAGTACAGTACGGTACGTTTCGGCTATCTCAGAAAAATGAACAGTAAACGACATGCCAATATGCGAAGCGCACAACATATAAGGGCATGCAGACGCAGAAGTGGCTTAATTGAAGCCCACCGCAGGGTCTAGGCCACACTACGGAAGCGGTCGCAAGTCAAATCAACTGTATCTGTTTCTTTTTACGTCCTCGTATCTGTTTCTTTCCACGGCCTAGTTCAGTCGCACTTACACACTCTATGATGGAAATCAACACAGCTGCGCCCGCCGCGGTAGCCTGGCGGCTATCGCGTGGCTAGAGGTCGCGGATTTGATTCCGATCGTGGCAGCCGAGATTCGAAGGGGCAAAAATAAAAAAATAAGGGATGGGTCGGGCACCTAGATTTAGGTATAAGTCAAAGAAGACTACGATGTTAAAATTAATCCGGAGTCCTCCACTACGGCGTGCCTCATAATCCGATTGGGGTTTTGACACGTACAACCCCATATTTGAATTCACAATTGAGCCGCGATGCGATGTGCCTTGTGAGGCAATGGCAATTCTCAGCACTCTCATAGGTTGTGAACTGTGGCGCACAACAACGGCTCAAGCAAACACCTCTCCCTATGTGTTCTGTGTACCACGCAAGCAGCAGTGGCGCACGCAAGGTAACGTTTAACATCAACTCACCACTCTAGTGTTGGACTAAACGTTGAATAAATTAAACATTCCCCGCCAACATCACCACCAATTAGCGTCAATCGAAGCAAACCGCACAGCAAGCTTCTCTTACATCGATTCCCACAGCGCGTGATATCTGCATAATATTTTACCTCCTCTTCTCGCCTAGCCCGATTTTCGCTCCCTACCGCTGGTTTCATTGCAATTTTCTCACCTATAAACTGGCTTCTTGAAAACCTCTCAAAGCCTGACGTCCCTCAATCAAACCACACCATCCAATCACAAGAAGTGGCGGCTGGATCACGCTCTCCGGGCTCAGCATACTCCATTTTTTTTTTTAATTCTTGAAATGACGAAGCAGGAGAATAAGACGCTTTCAAGTAGTACCAGCTGCTGCTCGTCGCTTGGCAAAGAAAGATCTTGTCACAAAATTTGCCACAGTGTGTCACAAATCTACCACAATATACAGTTATTCGTCACGAACACAAATTTTTGCAGACGAGCGTACAAAACGTATAAGTACCTATACACCAGGTGATAATTTTTAACTTCTACAGAATTTTTAAAGATTACCTGTGGCAGATGGCATAATTTCATTTGATGAGCAGGATTATTAAAAAAACGCGGAGATTATATATAGGAGAAATCGAAACGTAACTGCCACAGGTGATCTTGGAAAATTATGTAAAACCTAAACATGATTACCCTGTATAACATAAGGCATGACTACTTGAAGACAAGCGTAGCCTTATATCCCACACATGACTTTTGTGTGACGCTAAAGTTTATTGAAAATCTAACATACTGCTATCTTTTAAGAAACCTTTTAAAGCTGCACGCGCAATTCTCTGAAGCCTCGCTGTTGGCCATGCGATATGATTTTTTCCCTGGTTAAGTCGTCGATATTTTAATGGTATTAGTACTCTCCTGTTATAAGCCTTCGGCGGAGCGGCGGAGTTATACATTGTGACGATGGTTTTCACTGTAGTGCAGTATTTTTATTTTTGCTTTCCATACACTAAAGAAAAACAAAGTAGAGTCGCTGAGAGGTGAAACCTTCGACTGCTTATCTTATGCATGGGTGTAGACTTCGAACTCTCAAGGCGTACGCCGTAAAATTTTTTTTCCTTGAGAAACCTTGAGAAGCCTTGGTAAATGACTTTGCGATTCCCGCGATGGTCACCGGGGGACCGTCACGGACCATGAAAACAAATAGAAGAGGGAGCCCATAACTGCTACCGCTGCAGTAAACAAACATTTTTATTGCTATGTATTCTGTACGCTCGTTTTACGAGAGGTCCTTCAATCGGCTTTTCAGTAGGACCCTCTATGCTGACACTTTTATCAGTTCGTATTTGAATACGTAAAATAATCGCTAAACCAGAAGCCTGATGATGGCGATAACAACAACAGCACGACGACAACGATGTCTGAGACGACAGACGTCTGAAGAAAGCCCGATGGCTCTCAAGTCTCATTAGGGATGGTATTTGATGGGGCCATCACAGGCGGGTATTATTTCCCTGCCAAACCTCTGTCATGTAATTGTCGTAGTGATAAACACAATGCCGATATCTGGGGTAATATCGCATAATACTTGTAAACCTTTGATTAAGAACGCGAGTAAAAAAACAGGAAAAAACGGTATTATGCAGTAAGTAGCGAATGTGAACCTCTCTCAGACCACTCTGGCTTCCTTGAAGCGCTTGCGTTCAGCAAGAGCAGGGGAAAGTAAACACGTCCACAATAGAGTTTAGTAAGAGGCACTTGGAAGATTGGGGCAATAAATGTAGAGAAATGACAAACAACGGAGGCGTACGTTAACAAAGTTCACAATAGGGGCTCATTAAGTTTGGTTACAAGAGTTTATCGTGGTATTTTAACGTAGGTAAGACATTAGGCAATATAATAACAAGAGCTGCGTAGGGCAACCCACCGCACCATTCCGACACGGACGCTCATAACACCCATCCATCCATTCCATCCACTCGGGGCTACGCAGGGATGGGAGCGGACCAATCAGAGGGCGCGCCGGGAGAGGGCGGAGGATGTGGGTATAAGAGCAGGTGTGTCGCCGGCACGCGCCCTTTCGCCCCATGGATTCCGCTCGGCGCGTGTGACAGCGGGAGCTCGCAGTAGAGTGGCAGCGCACAGGTCGCGCCAATCCCGAGCTTAGAGAGCGAGAAGCGCAAGCAAAGCGCCGGTGAAGGCAAGCCAACACCCACTTTCAAGAGAAGGCAACCCAAGTCAAGAGCCAGCAGAGGCAAGCGAACCCTCTGCTTCGTGAGAAGCAGGCGTAGCAGAGACGTCGACGCAGAGAGATTCCGCCCACGGAGGGTGCCGATGGATGGTTAGATTCCTCGACCGTGAGTGCGGCCACCGCTGCAAGGTGTGTGATAGACTGTGGTTTGACCACGACCTCACGCAACTGGAGAGTGCGCACTACCCGGAACCGAAGCTCGAATCTATAGCAAAACGACGAAAACGAGACAAAATGCTTTCATCAAAATTGCGCTAAACACGAGTTCAAACTTGAGAGACAGCTTCGCTGTTTTGACGGCTTTCACTGCGTGGAACTGGCGTTACTTTTTATTGCTAGGCACGTCTGCTCAAAATGTGGGGGACAATTTAGAACAGTCACTCGCCCTTTAGGATCTTCCCCCCCCCCCCCCCCCCCCCCCTCTTGTACGTGTTAGTGCTTGCGCGTGCTAAAGTGTCATTTGAGTTGGTGTTCTTGTTGCCTAAATAATTCGTTTTTAAAGCAAATTCATGTTTTTTATTAAGCTAAATTATGTAGTTCGAGGCGTATTGCTTACAACATTCCCAGTTAGACCCCACATAAGCCTACCTGCCTAAGAAGAAATATTGGAAGCTTCCCACGACAGGGACCGTAAGCAAAGACAGCGCCCCAACTGTCAGGATACGTGGGCACAAAAGTTTTACAATAGGCTGCCGAAGTGACAATCTTGCAATGCCGATAACGTTCGCCGTTTTCTGTTAGCCAGGTATTCTTTGTTCCCCAAGGTGTACTATGGCGAATTGTCTAAAGAAGACTGCGCCAGTGCTTTCGGTCTAGCCAATCAGAGCCCCAGCCTTCCAGAACAAAATGTCCCCAACATTTTCCATGATTCGATGTGCGTCCGTATTTTTCAGGTACACTTTAAGACCGCCGCACTTCCAACAGCGGTTCCAAGGTAGCGGCTGCAAATGCGGCGAGTAGAGCTAGGAGCGTGCGATATATCGAACGCATCCATATCCCCGAGAATGGGTTTGTTTAATCGATTGGTTCAATGGCTATTGTCCCGTGTACATTTTATTATAGGCCTCTCGTTATCGACGTACCAAATGGTGCGCCTGACGTTTATACCATCATTTTACCGGACGTTGCCTCTCAGGACAAATAGCGCGGGACCTGATAGAGACCACCCGGCATGCGAGCAATACGTTTTTATTAGAAGGGCTATTAGGAGGCTAACCAAAGGGACATATCGACTTGCCCGCACTCTTCAAGAAGGCTGCATGGGTTATTTATCGAATGACATTGCGAACAAAAAAAAAAAAAATAGAAAGACAACCAGCTATCTCTCTCTGTCTCTCTCTTGCTTTTTAAATGCAAAGTCGGAGGTGGTCCGAGTAGCGAATTTACTGCAGCACGTGCTTTGGACAGGCTTCATCGATTGTCGTTTATTCAACGATGATTTGTCATTCAAATCTCGCCGCTAGCAATCGATTGCATATTGACATTCCCCCACGAGCCTACCAACAAAGGAGGTACTGTGTCACTAAATTCAATAACCGATCAATATCGATATCTCTGTAGCTTTCTATGTCATAACAGACTTATTGAGTCGTGTTATGGATCCACCGATATGTGGCGAATTTCTCTCTCTCTCTCCCTATATATATATATATATATATATATAGACCCTTATTTCTTGTGTTTACATCTACGGGCATTGGTCTCGACAGCATATTTAGGCTATTTTGAGCCCCTGTATCATCACAGCCAATGCATGAAGCTTTGAAAATTAATCAACATCCTTAGACTGGCGTTACTTGGTTTTCTGCATCTATAGGGCAAAGTGAAGCACGTGCACTCTATTTGGAGTGCAGCCAAGAGATCCATAGCACAATTTGCGCGGCCTCGAGATGCATGGATCTGTTTCTGATAACTGAATAGTCGGTGACATTTAAGTGCAAAAAGAACACAAAGTTCGCTTCATTACATTATTGCAGTGCCACCGCAATTCTCGTCGTTTCGTCACAAACTAGCGCCGCACTCCACACTAGTATTTAGTAGTTTCGTCACACGAAATAATATGTGGAATACGAAGGACGTCTTATAGTGGAGGGTATTACGACTAAATGGGGTTCGGGCACAATAACCAGAATACAAAACATTTTTTTATATATTCTACCGGCCCGAGAGTCGAACTCACAACCCCTTTAGATATACCCGCCAGGACAACGCAAATTCATTGAACCACCTCAGCAGGCAACACAGCAAGAAAGCCGTAGCATTGAGGACCATTTTGTTTAACATTTCATTTTTTGTCTTTTTTGCACATTGCCATGAATTGCTACACCTCCCAGAGCTTGAACAAATAATTTAGATTATTCTGCCATTTTTCTGTGCGATAAATTTGAGTTTTTTTGTCTAAAGAAATGTGAAGACGAATATTACTCTTGTAGTAGCCATCTTTATCATAAAAAGATGTGGTAATTTTTAACACGCGGTATTTGGCAAAGGAACATGATCATTCTGGATTGGTGGACCACATGTGAAGAACCATAAAGTACATACTCTTCAGGGCACCTTGGTGCCTTAAATGTTTCCTTTATGCAAAGAGATAGCTAAGTTGATCAAACTATAGCGTTGAAAGGTTACACACACAAGCTGTTTTTTTTTTTTCAATTAATGTTACCCATAAGGAACAGCGCATCCTACGGAGCAGCAGCATCGATATCGAAAGTGATGCTGAATTGGGTGCTACTTCCTGCATCGAGACAGATGCTCACACAAAGAAGCATCATACTCCGTTAAAACGGCCATAGACAAGTGCGAAAAGGTAGCTCCGATGCGTCTCACACAAAACAAGAATGACGCATCGGTCACAATGCACAATATTTTATATCGCACGGCGAAGGGAGAAATAGAAAAAACAAAGCAGAAAACAAAGGCAAAAATAAACAAATAATAAACGTAGAACACTGTACAGCATCCACGAGGGGGGCGGGGAGCGTCACAGGCACATATTTGGTTAATTGTTCTTATCCTCAGCTAGTAAATTCGACTTCTATAGCGAATGTTAGTTGCGGAATCACCAACTTCAAATGTCTCAGCACGAGAACACTCCGCGGCGGGTTCATTGTTCAGTTTCCGAGGAATATGCTGTGGCGTAACCATCGAAACCCACGCTGAACAGTCCGTGTAGGTGTGCAGGTTACTCACATAAGAGGTTTATAGTTCTCGAGCAGAAAACCAACTTGCCTCCGAAGAAGCCAGTCGCTCGGAGCGGGAGCCAAGGAATTGCAAGGTCTTCGAACGCGCTAAGCCGATCCGCTGTCGTTGCATTCGTTTCGCTCTTGTGAGAACCAGGAGGGAGCGTAAAAAAATCGCTTCGACGCTGTCGGAATGGCGCGGTTCCGCAGTCTACGCCAGCGGGCCCCAGTTTAGGCCTGCCGCGTCCAAGAGCAGCCACACAGGCAACACGTGGCGCCCCCGCACGAGCGTTCGTTTTATTCGGCCCACATTGGAGGCCCCGCGGCCGCTCGTCGTGCCGGTGCTCCCACAAGGCTTAGTGCACAGTTTAAAAGCGAGACTTTCCAACCTCTGAAATGCACGAAACCACCGTGTTCTAAGAGAGCCCGCCGTGATCGCGACCCGGCTTGTCACACATATCGGACGTTGCGTGATTCTTCACGCAGCAAAACCACTCAGACCACATCCCAGCACCTCGATGTCAGCCCCTCCAACGGACGCCATGCGGCGGTCGCCGGAGCGTTGATGCTTGCACATTGCTCGAGGCTCGCTGACAAACGAAAGCTGACGTGGAGATGACGAATGCAGAAAAGATGAACGAGTTTGTAATGATCCATGTAAGGCTAACAAGCGGTGGAATGCTTTTTTTCCATTGTCTTCATCCTTCATGTAGCATGAAGCAGCGTCCTCCGAAGACAAAGTGACAACTTCTCGTACCTTCTAACCGAATGTATCACTCAGCCATTTAACTCGAGCATCTACACATTTTTCCCATTTCTAAGAAAACATGTGCCTGCGCATCGTTGCATCAGCGCAAAATGTGTATGTTACCTTCTTGGAAACGCGAAAGCTACCTGAGTACAATCCCCTTCTGCAAGAAGAAGATAACAAAATTTAAAGAAAAGGTAAAGAAAAGGGTAGAAGTGCTTGGAAGAGCATAGCGGACGACGTTTCAGGTATTTCCAATATTTTCATTCAGGGCGGAAAGGGGGATTGCAAGGGCGTTCAGCGAAATGCGTTTACCGACTCGCAGCCTATAAAGCCCCGTAGGCGCCAAGCGGCTCGACCAAGGGTAAGTGCACTCCCACAGCGGAACCGATGAGATTTCCCAGCAACGACAGCGGAAATTGGACCGCGTGACACGGACCATCGCTGACAGCCAGGAAGGGATGCTAACACGTGCTATATGTATCACAAGAAAGAATCAAAATGGTGAAAGAAAGACTGGGCCTGACCGGAGTCTCGTTCGCTAATTCCGTGCATTGCCGAGGAAAGTAGTCCTCGCACTAGCTGAACAGGAACAGGGAACCGAAGGGCTGCTTGTCGCTAGAACCCTCGTGCCGTATATTCCTGCACTTATATTGCTGCAGCTATATTGCTGAAATGGTCATGCCTATGCTTCTCCCTGAGGCTGGTAGCTCCTAACCGTTGCTAATCTGATTACCCTTCTTGTGTACTTCACAGCACTGCACGGATGTCGCGAGCCAGAGCGCAGACGCGCTTACAACGCCCATTTGCTCCGTGGCGCGGAGACAACGTGATGAGCGGCGCTGAAAGGTGAGAAAATTAAACGAAGCTGGAATGAGATGAACGTGAGAGTTTCTTGCGCGTCACTTGACTAGATTGTAAATAAAATGAACAGCTGAGCTGTGCTGACAGGTAAGGGCAAGCATTTTAACAAGAGGGTTAAGAAACTTGCTGGGCAGTCCAGCATGACAAAAATGCACAGAGAAAGACAGTAATATAATTAGGAATAATGGAGTTAAGCGAACGCGTGCGGAGCGAATAAGTAGCTCCTGGCAACAAGCTTTAGATTTAATGCCTACGTAGGAAGGACCCTACTATGCAGGCGTTATAACTAAAGCTTGTTGCCAATAGGTACATACAACTTCGACGGGAATTTCGCTTCGACTAAAAGGGGGGGGGGGGGGGGGGGGCGCATGAAAGAAACAACTTTAGAGGTCAAACGGTCATATTAATGGACGATGTGGCTTAATTCAATGAAAAATGGAAGGACGAGGATGGTGCGATAGGATTACTGGGGCCTAGTCTATAAACTCTAACTAAACGGACAGGGTAGAGTAATTTCAAGGACACGCGCGTAGGTATTCCATCGATGAACATAGGGACTCTTAAGAAAAAAACAGTCACTTTCACTGACGCCACCTCGGTAGCAATGCCGGCGAACCAGCAGTAAAGGGCTGGACTTCGATCCAATCCGCCTATCTTCGGTTTATATCTTAAGTTATAAAAATTTGAGTCTTCCTTCTAACATTTGTTTCACCGTTTGCTTTGCAGTCCAGAAAAATTTGACTCCGCATGGCAACTGATGTTTCGACAGGTAGCAAATTAATTGGTCCCGGGTAATCAAACCATTAAATTGAGTGGTTGACGTTGGAGAGCGCATGGATCTAATATACGCCCAAGTACCAAGTGAAATCAGGACATGTAGTTGTGCTGTCGGTTTCTCGATCTCTTTCCTGTGCTCTCCGTTTCCCGGGGCCTTTCGGCCTTCTCTTCCCCTCCCCTCCAAACAAGCATGTGGGCCTGCAGACCTTCCTGCTCTTTACTATTTAAATATCCCTTAAGTCTGTCAATCGCAGGAGTAATTTCCATGTGCGTTCCTGCTTCTGTGCCCTTTAGTTATTTCCAGCGGGATAAATAAACTTAAGAAATGTGCACATACGGAAGTAAATTGATCTTATTACCATAGCAGCTATACGAACACTCCAAGGGCATTTCCGCCCGTCGCCGTGATGTTCACCCCATAAAGTCGAAGTGCGATAACATTGAGGCTGCGCACTCGCGTTGAAGCGACAGGCAGCACAAAGGTCAATTCGTTTGCTGCTGCTGTCGCTCTTCCTCACGCCAACGTTACGACAGCGGAGTGTCCCGCGGTCATAAAGTGAGATGTCTTCATGTCTGTCCTGTGCGTGACACTGTGCTAGTTAATTTATTAGTAAGCGAATGTGTGCAACTTTAAACAGCCGATAGAACTACTATCCGTGCTTCTTATAGTTGTCCTAATAATTTGCTATCGTAATCAATGCTTCGCCTTTCGGGCAAAACTGTGGCGTTTATTATAACTGTATTATCATTGAAATTGTGAGGTAAATCTACGATAACTTAATATGTGTCACAGGAACACCACGATCGTCATGATAATGTGGTAGAGCTCCAATCGGTGGCGCAGTTCCCGCCCCCTACCTTTTCAATATTCCTTTTTGCGTTTACACGAATGCGAAAACTCTTGTTTACTCAAGTGCACTATTTAACGCAGACACTAAAACGTTTCAATTTCACATTTGCATTTCTGGGCTGCATTACCGGTTTGATTCACATGATTCACTTTACAGTTGTTCAAAGTGCATTGTGCTGAAAGATTGCGGCATTGGGCTGCGGCCCGTGTAGGTACCTTTCAACAGCAATGATCAGCGGTGAATGAAAGCGGCGATCTGTGGTGCCTGTGATGTCAAGAATTCAAATTCGGTGTTGCGTTAAATAATTAGGAAATTATCAGCGACTGAACGGCCTCAGTTATCGCAGGAGTGTAGAGTTGTACAATTTCAGGAGAGAACATTTATTTGGGGCGTCGCACTAGAAAGGATACTTACACTGATGCGGGCCATTCGGGACGAGCATGCCAACGTGTTCTCTTTACGTGCACACGTGCAGGCGGCGCTCGGGCGCGAAGTGGCGAGGCCTCCTGCCTCGCCACTTCGGACGACGTTTCAGGCATTTCCCATATTTTCATTCAGGGCGGAAAGGGGGATTGCAAGGGCGTTCAGGCGAAATGCGTTTTACCGACTTGCAGGCCTATAAAGCCCCGTAGCATAAAGCTTCTCGACCAAGGGTAAGTGCACTCCCACAGCGGAATCGATGAGATTTCCCAGCAACGACAGCGGGGGGGGGGGGGGGGGGGGGGGGGTCGCAGGTACATATTTGGTTCATTCTATGTCCCTGAGCTCGTAAATTTGACTTCCACTGCGAATGTTAGTTGCGGAATCCCCAACGTCAAATCTCTGAGCCCCAGGACACTCCGTGCTGCGGATTTCCCGAATTGGCGAGGCCTCCTGCCTCGCCACTTCGGTAGGCATCGCATACGTCTGTTGTCTCTGCAGAGCCTTTGCACTCTTGCCCTCCTTTTCCACTTGATACCCTTGAGAGATCATTGTTCTATTGGCAAGTAGAGACCTACGCGCAACCGAGCTACGTCTTTTCGTGGAGCGCACACCCGTACGAGCGAGTGGAGCAAGGGGAGGAGGCGCCAAGCCAGCAGCGGCTTGCGAGTGGGCACGTGGGAGAGCGCGTCCATGTGCATGGAACAAACAGAAGCCGAGACAATAGCACCCAGCGAGCGGGTTCCTGTCTTATCTGGCACCTTGATGGCAGCCTTGATGTCCTGGCAGCCTTGATGTCATTAGGTAGCATGCGAGGGTCTTATTAGCCGCGTGCCTGCTCTCCTAACATCACGTGTCATGTAAGACCATCGGGCAAAAAAGAATGTTCCACATCCGCCCACAATGGCTCTGACTGGCGGGGGCTAACGCTCGTAGAGACATATCTATTAAACATAAATACCAAAGCTCGTAACCGAATTGATAGCTGTCGCCGTAGCACAACTGGTAGTGCGACTCGCGCGTAATGCGGAGTTTCTGGTTTCGACTTCCACCGGCGACAATTTTTTTTTCGCCCACATTCATTTCCCCTTCACGACTTTCTGCATTCCAATTACCATCACAGTGAATTTCCCCGATGCTTTCCTTGGTTTCTTTGTCTGTTGGCTTTATGTTGTCATGTTTAATAATATCCAGCCCCTCGGTTTCCCCGCTTCTCTCTTTATTCAATCAATGCGCGTTGAAGGAAGATCCAACCTCGTTTTTCAAGTTTCCGAATGAGGACGACTTCCGTCAAAGTTTTCGACCGGGAAAAAGAAAAACTCGGCGCTTGCGGAAAAGCGGAAACGTTGAAATCGCGAAAACACCGAGAAAGTCAAGTGAATAGTACGTCCCCACTTCAATTCCGCAAATGGCTGTCAGGTTAAACGTAGCCCGTACGTCAGTGCCTCCGGAGAGAAACTGTTAAGCGAGAACGGTTGGCGTCGAAGCACGTTCCAAGCTGCATCCGGGAGCAGCGACTCTGAAAACTTCCTAGTAATTTCATCGACAGCCGTTATTATGCTAAGTTCCCAGACTTTATTTCTTTCCGTCGGGGCAAATTTTATTTGCACCTGTAATGGCCTTCGCGACGAACGGCAAAGCGTAAATCGATATTGGCTGTATTAAGAGAGAGTTCAATGGCTGGATGGCCATGCCGAAAAAAAAACTATAACTAAATAACTAAATAAATGTATAAACAGGAACTAAAAGGGGCATAGTGAAAGATAACACTACGAAGCCGATGGGAAGCACAAGCGACCGAAAATGGTTTTACAGGAAGGTTCTGCACTCATTTCAGACTAGCCTTCATTTCTATTCCGTGACAGATGTCACTACGCAAGTCAAAAAATAAAAGAAAAATAATATTCATCCTAAGGCTACCAGATGTCACGTATATATACGAATCAAGCTGAAATTTCTGAAGCAACGATGCGAAATCGCGAAACGCAAACGAAGTGAACTTGGCTTATCAGTTTGACGCTCAGAACACTTACGTACTTAACGGTGACTGCACTTTTCTTGTTCTTTTTTTATATCGCAGCTGTTGAATCTCTGTTTAGTGGGTCAGAAAAAGTGAGAGTGAAGGAAGAATAGACACCGAAGGCGCGCACTTTTTCTTAAGGTTAGGCGAAACGAAGAGGCAACTTGGCCTGGTATTTGAAGCAGAGATGAAATTTTGGAAGACAAGTGCTAAGACGATGAACAAGCCAACAAAATGAAGCAAGAAGGCTAGAAAGGGCAAAGCAAGAGCGTTGCTTTGTCTTCTTTTAAAGTTCGCTTCGTCTTGGCCTATTCTGTCATCATACATAGAGTGGCTCCAACGTAAGGCAAGACAGGCGAAGTGTACGAATTTAAATTTGTCAAAAGTCAATAATTTGTACTGTCGTCGCGTCATATCTTTTGCTGGCGCCAAAATCTGAAATGTCGTACCCTGTGGATTAATCATACCCGGAATGTTACAGCTGCTGAAAAAAAGCACATAATACCACAAAATTCCTTGTGCTATTAACAATAGACGTCAAAGTATTCGGCATGTAACGTATCCGATACCTTGTTTAAATATTAGGTAAATTTGGGAATACCTATTATATCTTCTGTATTCATTATCCATGCATACACTTCTTCATGAAATGTGTTTGTGCTTTATGTGCCTTTTTGTGCGCCTTTTGCTTTCGTCAATATATATTTCGTGTATATATTTATGCAATAGATTCATTACTAGCCTAATTGGCTTAGGTTTCATATGCATGATCCCTATATTGGGCCGCTATTGATCTTTGCGAACGAAAGTATTTCATTTCATTTGAAAGCTGAGCTATATAAACCTCTGGACAAGGGATGCCGAAGCTCCACGTTTTAGCTAGATGGCGCTAGCTTGCATGCATTTACTGGCGATTGGAAGATTAGTGGAAGAAAAGTAGGAAAACGACAAAAAACGGAGACGTGCAAAAACAAAATTCGCAATAGGGGGTCAGAAAATTTCGTAATGGAAATTCATCGTGCGCTTTTCTTCTCTTCTTTCTTTTTATATTTTTATTTTTTAACCTAGGTAGGGCATTAGGCAAGAGCTTGGTGGCGCAACCCACCTCCCTGTTCCAAAGGGGACGCTGATAACATCCATCCATCCATTACCGGCTTAGGTGAATGCAACGTAAGTATTCGCAGCACACATTAGCGGGGAAATTTCCGGGAGAATCCATCTCACGGTGACCGTCAGCGGGAATGCAACTAGCATTCAAGAAACGTAATAACGCGCCGTACTGATTAGACAATCTCGGCCAGGCGGAGCTGCAGCGCCTTGCTAAAAGAAGAGGCATGTACTTGCTGCGGTAAATCAAAGGAAACGACGGAACACGTTTTATTAGAATGAAGAGATATCTACCCCGATGGGCACCACTGCCCTCCTTGAAGTTCTTGGGATTAGGGACAGCAGGGGGAAAGTAAGGATGTCCACAGCGACTGGAGGTTTGGTGGCAGAAAAGTAGGGAGACGACAAGCCAAAAAATGAGAGGGGTTCGGAAAGTTTGATGCTGGGAATCCCTTGTGTGTTCTTTTTTTTTTCCAGATAGGTAGGTAGGACATTCGGAAAAATAAGAACAAGAGCTTGGTGGGGCAACCCACCACCCCGTTTCAAAGGGGATGTTCATAACATCCATCCATCGACCCATTAACCAAAAAGCGCCCCTTTGTCGTAAAATTCACCTCGGCCGCTGCTACGGTGCCCTGGCGACGATTTATTTACATACGGCTGCGTGTTCTCTTACCCGCGCTGTATTTTGAGCGGCAGTGCGTGAATTGGTTGGAAAACAACAACGTGCAGACTCCAGTGCCGTGTTGTTGCAGAAGCTGTCCGACGCCGAATACCTTTTTCTTTCTACAGTGGGAATTTCAAGGAACGCGTCTGCGGCGCCTCTGAGCCACGGCTTCCAAGCAGATGCGAACAGAAGGCGTAATTAGTAATGCCAAGCGTGTTTTACACGTCAGTGACAAGATATGCTGCAAGATCGAGCTTTTGTGCGTGCAACGAAATCTAACACAATCACTTTTTTTTTTCCGCCGATCGGCTGATCCTTGAAAACTTCAAATAGTTTTCGGCTTTATAATGACCACCGGGATACTATCCCATGTTTCATTCGTGCCTTCTAAATTTTCCTGCGTTCCGATAACAAAACTTCAGACCTTGGAATTTTACCTGCATTTGCCGCTGCCAAACGCACTTGAAGTGTTCAAATATTTGAGAAATTGGCTATTTGACAATCACATGACTTCACTGCCTTGCGATACACACCATCTGAAAACTGTATCATGCAGTGTGATTAAAAAAAAATCCGGATTGATGCTTTCTAGCTCAGTTGGGCAAGAAAAATAAATTCTTGCCAAATTGCAAGAAACTTTTTAGGAAGAAATTATAAGCGCGGAGAACGGGTTTTGAACACCAAAAACATGTGAATATCTTTTTCAGCTATATCCTGTGATGCTCAAAAAAACGCTAGTTGACTTGGCGTGGAATGAGCGATTAAGGAACCTACATGTGACAGAGTCACCATACTCTACAGCGGCTGCTTCTTCGAAAGCGGCAAAGACAACTTCACCAAATGCAGCATCTGAACCTGTGCCAGTTTGGTCCCGTCTTGAATGTAAAATCTAGGTTCATCATATCTGACTTCGAATAAACTACGGTGCTTTGGATAGGCTCCTCTACTGAGCGTGAAACGTTTACTTTCATTGCCAGCCACAAGTTCTTGCGTTCTCACTTTTATCACTAGGACATAACCTGCTGTGTGCGTTCGAAACAAGCCTATAGAAGTTAGAGATATTTCTCTCAAAGTTGGGGGGAGGTAACCAACACGCCCGAAACGCGGCGTTATTAAGAAGGCTATCGTACTAAAGGATGCAAGCGTACTCTCGGAAGCACTATTTGATAATATTGCAAGCTGTTTATAGGCCCACTAAAAAAAAAAAAAAAAGGAACAGCTTCAAGAGTTTCCTTCGTAATGGCTTTCATTTTATGCTCGCTTTCTGTGCAGGTGCTGCTGGAACACCGCCCCCCTCGCCCGTCGGCCCATAAAGCGGTGAAGGCGCTTTTGTGCTTCTTAAGGACGACGGGTTTGTGCGACCATCTCTGACTATTAATGCAATTTCTGTAAGACCACACGCGTCAGTGAACTCACCACAATTTCCTTCTTTCCTTCCCTCCTCTATCTCCCTGTGATCTTTGTTTACCCCTTTCCCATTCCCCCGGTGTAGGGTAGCCAACCGGACGTTATACTGGTTAACCTCTCTGCCTTCTACGTTTCTCTTTCCTCCTCCTCATGATGAACGGAAATGAATTAAGCTATTATAGTTTGTTGCACGGTAAGAAATGAGCGGTCTTAGTCTTGAGATAAAAGCAAGTGTTCCAATCACGTGTAATCAGGCATTTGTAACTATATGGCATTGAAGTACAAGTTACGTGACCTATACGCACTTTGGTTATTGAATCTAGGCTCAAGACACTTCTCGGGAGTTAGTGCGCGACAATGACAAAATGAAGAGAAAGAAACAAGCACAAACAGGGGGCCGGAGGGGCATGATCGCGGAACATAAAAAAGACTGTGCTTGCGAGCGCACCATGTCGAAATAAGGGAAGCCAAGAGCAAACCGAGGTGAGCCCCACAGGTAATTAGGGGGCGTCAGGCTTCAGTACGAGCGAGCCAGCGGAACCGAACTTCCGCGCAAAAGTGCCGGAACACGATCGGAAGAAGGTTTTATGCACGCGCGTTAGGCGCACGTGCATGCATAAGAATGTATGCGTGTAGAGGCGCCCGAGACCTGCGCGCCGGACTTGCCCTGGTGCCGTTAATGCTAATGCGACATTATGCAAATGCCGGCGCACCTCCGCGACTGATGTCGGAAGGTAGAAAACGGGAGAAACAGGGAACGCGTGGACGGTGGTGGAATTCGCCAGGCGAGAAGAGCGCCGTTGTGTTGAGTGCGTTTATGCTTGGCGGCAGCGATGAAACAAGTACAAAGGTAGGCTTCTGTGAGACTTGCCTTTTTCGTTATTCGAAGCCACTGTTTAGCATCGTCGACACGGGAGTAAGATGAAAGATCGATAAATGGCCGCAATGAGGCGGCCAGTCGCATTGCTTAGTTACGCGCTCTCCCCCTCATTCCTTTTCTAAGCTAAAAAAAAAAATATATGAAGCTGAAAGAAGCAAACCCCTGTTGGCTAGTCATACGCAATGTAACTTACGCCCGCGCTCATAAACTACCAACTGCCCTTGCGTTTGTCAGTTTCACTACCCCTCTCAGCCTGTTTAACTTCCCTGCCTTTCCCTTATGACTTCTCCATATTTCTCCATGAGTGTTTAGCCATCCATGTTTTTTGTGTTGGAATCAAATGACCAAAGTTAAGATACAATCGGTTAGGAAAGATTAATTGACTACACACCATTATTCGAAGAATGAGTGGGTAGCGGTTTCCAACGTCACAAAAAATACAACCAATGCCAAATCGGGATTGACGGCTAAGAGAGTGCGATTTCCCTTCAAAAGCATTCATGGATAACCCATAAAGCATACATGCGACAACAAGAACGAAATTAATTACCGTCGGATTTCAACTCAAGAGAATCCACTGGTTTTACAGCGTCTTTACGTAGTAGCATAAGGTGCAGTGAACTACTCTCGCCGCGGTATTCAAGAAAACCACGCGCATGCGCACTGGTTGTAGTATACTCGGAGCTTATAATTCCCGTTTCCTCGCGGAATTACTAGCATCCCACTGACACCCCGGACGCATCCAATTGTCTAGGCGATACTATCACGCGTGACCAAAGCTGGTGCTCGCATGTGGCTAGCGTGACATCATCTGCCTATAAGACCTTAGGATGTCTCAAACGTTAATTTCGCAGCGTTACTGAACATATGAAGTTACAACTATACAAGGCAATGGTTAGGCCGGAACTCGAATATGTATCACGTACATACCGAATCTTTGCCATACTGACCCCACCAACACACTAGAATCGCAGGATTGCGCCACAAGCTTCATGCAGTTGTCATATTCGTACACCACATCAGCGGGACTTCATTAAAAACCGAATTGGGTTTAGACGCCCTGATCTATCCCCGCCGTATCGCGAGGTTATAATTACCTCAGAAGCTCTTACAGAAGTTCGCTTCGCCACGTGCCTCACGTTGTACCCTTTTCACGCATGTCACTGCGCACAGGCTATCCACTAAATGTTGCTCGCCCACTTGCAAGTATACTGTCCCCTCCTCGTCATCAGTTTCTCCTTGCGCAGCAGCAGACTGGAACAGCCTTTACAGCCACATTGCCGATTAACCTACCTTCATACACGAAATGACACGTGCTCTGTTAACAATACTGTCGACGACATTTAATTCAGCGTTTTGTATTCCCACCCCTTATGTAATATCCCACAGGAGGTTATTCAGAAAACATGAAAATTCAGATTATAATTTTGCGCGCTACCTAGACCATTCTGCACATTTTTGTACAGTGTTCTTGTTCCGTTACAGACCGGCGCTGGACAGTGTACATGAAGAATATCTCATAAATTTCTCTGGAGAGTCTACAAATGCAGTTCAATTTTTTTCGACGGCTTTCTGGTACACAGACTTCCTAACTGACACACTGACACGCACCTGCACGCACCGACACGCATTCTTCCCACCACGTGGAACGGTTTCCTGAAAAAAAAAAAGACTATCGCATCTCGGCCTCCACCATTTCTTCAGACAGGCTGCATTGCCAAGCGGAAGTTAGCACAAAGAAACGTTTCAACGAGAATTTCACTATTTCTCTAAAATGGACTAATGAACGTTTTAATTGCTTACTTTAACACGCAGATTTTAATTGCAAAATTGAACTCACTGCTTGGAGGAAAATACCTGCTTAGCGGAAATCTCAAGGCTAACACGACTTTCGGGATATGGTTCCCCAAAATTTGCTAAAGAGATAGGCGTGGCGTTCCAGCTAAAATCGTCTCGAATGGTTAAACGCACGCGTTGGCAAGCTGTTACCTGGAATGCCAAAATTTCACGTCGCATATCTCGAAAGGGGTGCTAGCCCTAGGACTTCTGCTACGCACTCATAACTTCACTGCTGCTCTGCCTAAATTTTGCGATTGCAACATGTTCCCTAATGTTAGTAACGATAAAGCAATTAGCCTACTTTAGGTAAGTAGCCTAAATATTGTAGAATTATCCTTGCTGCTAATGTTCGCCGAGCCACGCAGATTATCTGCAAGAATGGCGGAGGTAGGGCTATGGCAGCTTTGGTTTAAAAAATGGCTGTGGCTTAGCTAAGGTTAAGCCCAGGATGCGAAGCATACTAGCCTTTATTTTAGTTGTTGAACCACTGTTTAGCCTGGTGAACTGCTGTTGCTTGGCTATATTTGCTTCGGCTAGACGAAGAAACAACTCATGCGTTACTCTGCTTCGCCTTCAAGAATGGAACGCGACAGCGTTTCCGTCGACCCGCCAAGGGGTGTAAGACAATGGGCTACGGCGCAGCGACTACGCGCCCAGCATTGGACGCGGTGAGCGTCGAGCAATGCAGCGTTCGGCGCGGCAACGAAATGTGCGCCTGAGCAAGCGACGCACGCCTGAGCCTTAGAAACAGCTCGTTTCTAAGGCAACACCGCATTCACTAGAGGCGCTTTTGTACCGCTTTGAAGCATCGTACTCGTGGAGGTGGCTTTGGCTCAACTCTTGCGAGATGGGCTGGGTGGGAATCGAACCAGGGTCTCCGGAGTGTGAGATGGAAACGCTACCACTGAGCCACGAGTTTTTTTTTTATTTATTCACAAAATGTATGTCATTTTGTGAATAAATAAAAAAAAAAAACTCGTGGCTCAGTGGTAGCGTTTCCATCTCACACTCCGGAGACCCTGGTTCGATTCCCACCCAGCCCATCTCGCAAGAGTTGAGCCAAAGCCACCTAGAAACAAGCGCAGCTGCTTATATACCGCCGCGACGCCGCGAGCGACGACGCGAGTTGGAGCCCCGTTTCTTCTCTGTCGTGACGTCACGGTGTCACGTGGTATGGCATGGGGTCACTAAAGGTCATTGAAGGCGACACCGCCGCGCCTGAGGAGCTGGGTTGAGCTCTAGTAATATGCTTCGCATAAAATGTGTTTGTCGTAATGAAAAATAAAGGGTCAGCTAGGTGTCGACGCTAAATTAAGGCCAGTGTATAGTCGGTCGCCGCGTGCGAGCCAGCGAGCGGCGGTGAAAGTTGGCGACACCAGGTTCGTCACGTTACGGTGGCGCGGAAACGGAACCCCTCTATGCATGTAAGAAGGGGAAAAAAACAAACTAACAGGGAGCGTCACGTGACGATCTTGGAGCCTAGTCATAAAACATATTGCAGGATAGGATGATGGTGAGTATAGGCCCCCACGTGATGGGCAAGCGGTATATATTTACTCGGCTCGCTTTGATGGCGTCTGCTGCCGGGGGCTTTTGGAATACGCGCACATAGTAGGCGGGACGAACGCACGCCGAGGTTGAGTGAAGGAATTCAAGTGTGTGAAGCAGTCGAGTCTGTGCTACGTCAGTCACGTAACGCACCGAAACAACACGGGGCTCGCCCCTTAAGCAAGTAGCAGACAGGCACGCCAAGGCTGTAGCGAACGAAGGCGTCGGGTAATTAACCGGCATTGTGTCCAACAACTCACCAGGGACCTCAAGGAAGACTGGCCGCATTTCGGGACCGTCTCGGGGAGACGAGGAGGGCTTTCGCCCCGAAAACGTGTCAAGGCAATCAAGCTGCACTTCTGACAGCGATTCGTCGCGTTTGGGGGCATCTCCTGGGAAACAATGATGTCTTTCGCCCCTGCAAACATGTGCAGGCAATCAAGTGAGCGCCCAGAGTCTGCAGCGACTGTCAAAAAAAAAAAAAAAGAAATTCGTCCCGTCTCGTGCCCAATGGCCCAAGAATAGACTGGCGAGCCGGAGACCCCGACCGTATTGAAGACTGCGCCAGCCCACTGTTACGGCAGAGGGTTCTAGACGCCGCTGTCGTTCTCCTCAATGCCTTCTGCCTCTCAACAGACCGGCGAGAGCTCAATAGGTGCGTCTGAACAGCGTAAGCACGGCGCATCAGACAATCTTACAAAATAGTGCACCTAAATCTCAAGGAAAGTGGATGACTTCCGCGGTGAGAGCGCAGCTACGCTAATGTCATTTATTTGTTTCACATCGAAATGCACACACCACAACCTTTTACTGAGCAAACACGCGACAAATAACTATCCCGCCAAGGAAGGAAGGAAGGAAAAAGTGGAGAAGGAAGGCAGGGAGGTTAACCAGTTTTGCCTAACCGGTTTGCTACCCTACACATGGGAGCGGGATGGGGGGATGAAAGATGGGGAGAAGAGATAGAGGGCACACAACACGGCACACACATCGTTGGTTACAGTCTGTCACTCTTGTGCGGTACGTGACATCACTGTCACAGCCGCTTGTCCAAGCCCGTATCCCTCATAAACCGAAGTAGTCCCTCCGTCGCCTTCAGCTGCGATGTCTTCAGTCGGCGATATGTGAAAATGGTTGCAACTGACAATGGTCTATTGTCAAGGTGCGCTAGAACGGACGCCATGGACTGTCTCTGAACATTATATTCAGGACAGTCGCACAGAATGTGTTCCAGCGTCTCCTCACAAAGACAGGCATTGCAGAGAGCGTTGTCGGCCATTCCAATGCGAAACGAGTAAGATTTCGCGAAGGCCACCCTTAGCCATAAGCGATAAAGCAGGGTGGCCTCACTTCGGCGGAGTCCGGTTGGCATACATATCCCGCCAAACATCTTGTCTCATCCTACACAGGTGCAAGGCAGTATGCCAAAAATAAGCAAGAAAATACGCACCGGAGCTTAAGGTACACAACAGCTGATTTGACGAAAACGTGGATTACCACGCTCGGGTTTACCCTGGACGGCTTTTGAGGTGTGAGCGCCGACTAACTGCGGTGGTAAGCACAAGTGATTCTTTTAAAATTATGTCGTCATGGATGTGGCTCCCCAGTCTTTCTCCACGTTTGAAAGCAACGCATTTGAAGCGAACGACGACGCTCGTGGTAGCAGAAACCCACACGTTGTACATCCTACGTGCCACCATGCCTTTGATTGCCGACGCCACTAATTGTTACCACCCACCAAACAATCACGAATGGTCTGGCAACAGTGGGAACCTATTCTTACCCAAAAGGCACAGCGTACAAGGGCCCGAAGAGCGGAAGGGGCGGCTTCAGAGGAGGTTGTCGTGTTAAGGCTAGCGGAATCACGTTACGCTCCCTTATAGTTTTCTTCCATTCCTACCCGGGGAACTCCACCACTGGAAAACCTGGCGCCGCAGTCGACTTGACGTGGTGTGAGGGATCAAGTGGACACAGCGTCCACGTCGACTGCTTCGGAAGCGCCGAAGCGAGCTGAAAACGAAAGTTTAAAGTCTCACTTGCGCTGCAGTTCTGATTAAGTCCGGAGGTTCTTCCCGCTTCGGGTGCCTGCTTGACAACACTTGAAATCACTATAATAGGTAGTCGCTGCCTTTGAAGGCGTCCACCTCGGTATCGCATACTGAGGTGGATACCGAGGCGTCCATGCGATACCGAGGCGTCCACCTCGGTATCGCATTGCCGGACGTGCGCAATAGAGCCCGGTTTCAGCCTTGACGCATACCCGCAAAACAAGAAGCGGCGTGAAGCTTGAATCGCCAAAATTTGAACCCGCAAGCAGCCATCGGCTACAACTCGGATGTGAAGATTCCGCGAGGGAGGTTTCAGCTGTGGTGTCGCATCTTCGATGTTCGACGATCAGCGGAAAGCGCGCACCAAGAGGCTCGCCCGCGTGCGCTGCCCGGCTAATGTCATGAAGCTTTGGTCTCTGAACGTGTTGATACTATAGATACTGGCAAGTTCACTGGAATGGAAATGGAATGGCAACAAGCACATGAAGAAAAAGCAGGCCTTATGCTCATGTTTGTGTTAGCACTAAGCATTGAATGTACTGGACTAAGAAAAAGAAGCAGTGGCAAATTCGTGCATGAGAAGACAGATAAACATTCAGTGCGATGCAACTTGACAAAAAAGGATATTGAAAGGTCAAAGAATTTCGAATAATAATAATAAAAAAATATTGGATGGTCGCGAAGGCATATCAGAAATCCCCGTAGGCGTCGACTTCCGTAGTTATAACAATATTTTTGAAAGGTCTGACTGCATTCATGGGGCAACGGCTGCTTGTGTACTGTCAAATGCTCATATGCTGCGACCTTAAAGGCACACTAAAGGCAAATATTATGTCAACGTGGACTGCTTAAACGCCATTCCAGGAACATCGCAACGCTTGTTTTGTGCCAAGAAATGAGTTAGTTTGCGCGAAAATCGCATCTTAAGGGTTCGAATACCTTTATCGCAATTCAAATATTCCGCCACCCAATCAAGTAGGGGTGAAGTTGCATACGCCATCACAGCCCTTTGGTGCAGTCAGTCCGTAAAATGACGCCCGCCAGACGGCGGTACGGTTTTCTGCACAAAACGCCAGCGCGTGGCCATGGACAAACCGAGCCAAGGCAGAGGGGTGGGTTCGCGCCTGCAGCTGCTTTTGCTCAAGTGGCGGGGTCCATTCGAGCATCCCGCGACATCACATGAAAGTAAAATTCTCTGCTAATTGCGGTCTGTGTGGGTTCCGCGAGCCAGCCAAACCACCGCAGCACTACGCGATAACTAAACTATACTTAACCGTGAAAGTGTGGGCGGTGCAGAGTCGAGCGAAAACGAAGCCTTTCGACTGCCCGCGTCGTTGACAAGGGTAACGTCAATGAGTTCTTTTTCTGAAGAATGACATACAACTGGCTAAGTAGCATTTTCGTTCGTCTTATAATGTAGTACAATGATGTTTTTACAATGAGTGGTTGAGTACTACTGACATAATTTAAATGAGGACTGCCTTTGTCATCGGCCAAGTACGTAAATGTCCCGCGGGAGTCCTTAATCTTGTCCTGTATTTATCCCAATTTCTACATTATTAAGGCTCTGTGCGCGATAATATTGACGTCTTAGAAATTCTCGAGCACTAATCTATCAGTTTAGCTTGACTTCTTATTTGCCTTTAGTGTTCCTTTAAAAGAGCCCTGAACCCCTTTTTATCGAAGTGGAGAAAGGTATTTGAAGTGAAAATAGGCTATTTTAGAAATGCTTTGCCGCAAAAGCTACTTTAGTGCGTTCAGCAGAAGCGGAGTTATTGGCAATCAAACACGGCCTCCGCTGTGCTCCCGTTCCTTCTTCAATGCCTTGCACTGCGAAGGCTACGGCGCAGTGGGGCGTGCCCGCAACGCTCCGCCTTCTATATGACACCGTGGCACGCAGTTCAAATTTCATTTTGGATGTGAACGTAGACGCCATGACTTCCGCCTTCGGTGCATACGACGTGCTAAACGTAAGGGAAACGTGGTTATCATCAGCGAGCCACAGTGCGCATAGCCAGCAGACTCGTGGCGGCACCCCGCGGTGGCCGCGGTATCTACGCCACATAGCCGACCACAGCTTGACGTCAGCTATCGGCCAATAGCAGACGTGTAAGGGAATGACGAAATAAAGCGTCCAGAAGAGAGTGAAGGGCAGTGCCTTCTTTTGAAAAGAGATCCTTTGAGAAAAATTGGATGACTTCGCGCTCCGCTTGCGAGCTCCACGTACAGGTTACGGCAGCAAAACTTGTCGGAGATGTTAACAGCAGCGTACGCTACCCGCGGACTATGTATTTCACCTTGTCGGAAAGGTGGTTCAGGGCCCCTTTTAGCTGACGGCACGAAGCGAAATACTGTGCGCGGACATGTATGCTGACGCGCGGTCGGTCGCTGCGACACCGTGCGATCGCTGCATTGAGGCTTCTTTTTGTTGGGCTCCATCTGGGCAGACAGCCTACTATAAGAACATATTTCACATAGTTTACTCTCTGCGGCTGCTTACCTGTCATGCACGAAACCGGTTCAGGGGACTTCATAGCGGCGACCGCGTGCAGTGGGCTTTCACTGTGCGTATTCGGTAAAGAGGTAGCGTCTATAAACTATTCTGTGCTTTCTGTTTGTCCAAGATTATTATTTCGACGGTAAAAAAACTTCCTTCGTACCGAGAGTACTTACAGAAATATCCAGGACAGCTCCCGAGGGGTGCTTTTATTGAGCGGCAAGAGCCAAATCTACGAGGAGCGCGCCGCGTTGTTCCTCATACTACGCGGGCGAGGCGCTTCAGACAGATGCTGATTCCGTAAGTTCGGCTCACTGGAGCAGCCAACGTAACGGGACGCGGCCAACGAGCTCCGACGTGCCCTACGTTGAGATAGCTCTTGCTCCATCCCCGCATTGGTCGTGCCGACTACGCCGACCCACAATGCAATGCGCGAAGAAAGAGTGGCACCACGTCGCTTTGCCATGGAGGAAAGAAACAAAATAGGGGAGGCCCTGACGTAACGTTTTTGAAGCCGGAATTACAGCCATGTTCTTGTGCCATCTCTCTTTGCGTCTCCAATCAGCTCGCCGGAACAGATATGCGCAAGCTTCGATCTTCGATTGCTACGAGCCGCCGGAAGTGCCTGCTGCCGATGCGCATTAGAACCAAGTTTACGAAAGTGTGCTGCGAGAAAGACAAGGAACTGAAAGAAACGTATCTCAGTATTCAAAGGCCTAGAGTAGCAGCGAGAGCTTCAGGAGTGCGGTTGCTATGGCAACGTTGGTGTTGCGGGTACAGTCCCATGTACTCCTTTGACAAAAACAGCACGTGAATTCCATTATACTTCCTCCAACACGTCCGTGATGGACGGGCTGATGATCGACGGACGTGTGAGGTATGTCCTTGATGGACGTGCCTCCCCTACACTTTCCTTCTTCCACGTCACTTTGCCGACGCGGTCTCATACAGCCGTTCACAAATGCGCGGGAGGAGGGGAGGGGGAGGGGGGTCGTTCTTCGCATGCTCCAAGGAGAGCAGACAATGGTACGCTCCTTGATGTATAAGGAGATAGCATTTGGGCGGGCGACACATGTCCGTGCGTGACAAAAGTCAGACTATAAACGCGCCTTGGTGGACGTATGGTGGTTTAAATGATTATATGATTAAATGTTGCTTATATTTGCCTATTCTCTCTTTTCTTCACCATCATTAGTAACTCACTTCGTATCTTATCGTTTTTCACGCATAATTACCTCGATCTTGGCTTCAGCGCCATCGATTGGTTGGCCCTTTCTATTTTGATCAGTGGGTTAGCTTGATCGATCCCGGATATGGGGCAGTCTATGGTGCAATGTGGTTAGTTTTCAACTATACTGAAACTAATTACGACAGGTACCGTTAATTTTACGTATTGTGCTACTAATTTTCGGTTATTGTGAGACACATCCAATGGATCTTCTAAACACCATTGCCTCGTGCGAACCATGCTTTGTCTAAGGGAACTCGCTGAATTTCCCAGAAGGTGATCGTGCGTTACAACTCTTTGCCTAAACATGTATATATGTCTACGGCGTAGCACCCTTTACAAGGTCAAAGTGCAATGTGGTTAATTTACGACTATGTTGGCGATGATCATGCCCGTAGCGCTAATTTTACTTACTTTCTAACTAATTCTCGCTTCTTGTCTCGTTGAGACCTACATTTTTTATACCTCTTGCGACTTGCTACGGCGTTCTGGAGGCGTGAAAGGGCCGTTGTTTTTCTGAAAGGGGTTGCAAGATACCGATGATCCCTGATACGTGATCCCACGTGAAGTCAGCCAACAATACCTTGTGCTAAAAATAAAGAACTCGTACGTGTCTTGCGTTTGCGTGCGCGACAGGTCGTGCAATTTGCAACCAAGGCCACTCTTTTTAGAGCACAGCTCTTAGGCACCCGTTCCTGCGGCGAGCGTGGGCGGTGTCGACGGCGTAACCGAGAGAACGAGCACAGAGAAAGATGAAAGAGCGAACGCGGAGCGTGATATGAAAGACGCGAGCCGCTAACGGCGGAGACCAATGAGAGCGGCCCCTTCAGTGACGTGCGCGCGAAAAACTGGCGTCATGCAGACGCGTCGAACCACTCGATGCGTGCTCGTAAATGGTCTTAGCTTGACTGTTTGTTTCGTACTACCATTCGCTCGCGTCAGCTCTCGCTCGGCCTTGTTTTGTTTGCTTGGTTTGGTATGGTTCGCGCTTATTTTGATTCTAATGGTTTGGGATTGTTTTGTAATCTGTTGGCATGCGCGACGGGAATTCTGTAGTACTTTCTGTAAGCCACGCGGCGCCAGCGATTGCAATAAAACTTTCGACGAGTCGTGTATAAAAGCCGACGCGCTTGACCCGCAGATCAGATTTGAGAGAATCGCCGACTCTTCTACATGACTCTGAAATTCTTTTGCTTCAGTGTTTCGCGAAATAACACGTATAGAGCTGCGCTCAAATTTTCCATTAGGGAGTATCGTCATTGTCGGCGGACTTTTTTTTTTTTTTCTTCTGATATAGCTTGCAAAATTTTCGTGGTTTTGTGCACATTGGTGAACTCATAGAACAGGACTGACAGGTGCCTGGTTGAAGAAAGGAGGCTTTGAGAAGATGCGTCTAGGAAAAGCCGGCACATCTGCGGGAAAAGCAAATGCAAGCGAAATTCGCGGTTTGTGCGCTTAAAACTTTCCACAAGCCGTGTGGGACAAAACAGAGGGGAAAAGAAAGGCCGTATCGTGATGTCTTTCTGCAAGTGATTTGAAACTTGGTGAGCTAACTAACCCTTTGCGTCATAAAGAGAAAGGCGTTCGATACCAGGAGGAGGAGGAAAAAAGAGGGAAACATCAGGCGGTTAGCAGATGTCCAAAGTGGATGGCCACTATGTGCTGAGGAAAGGCATAAAAGAAGGAAAAGAGGCATAGAAGGAGAGGCATGATAAAATAGGGAGAAAGAGAAAAAAGTGCGCTCACAAACGCCATTAAACGCGCTATACGTGGGCTCAACTAAAAGAGAACGAAAGTCATAGTGAAAAGGAAGTCCACACTTCCGCTATTCGTCACTTTGCGGCAGAAAAAACTTTCGGAGGCATGGCCTACCTTTTTGTCCTTTTTTTGCCAGTAGGTCGGTAATTCCGAGCACCTTCAAGGTGTAAAAGCCGTTCTTAGGTTTTGTTATAGAAGTCGCACATCCATACCATAAACAATAAGAGATATAAAGCTGCTCGTGCTATAACTTCTTATTGTTTTCATCCTGTGTTTGCTTGTGTTTCTTCTTTTTAATCATAGCACAAGGAAGGCATCAAATTTTTTTTTATATCTTAAGTACGAAACATGAAACAATCCGGCTTCTCTGGCGCAATAAGACGTCAAAGGTGGCTCAGTGCTTCCTTTTCGCGTACTCAGAGAGAGAGAGAGATAGAGAGAGAGAGAAACGTCATAAGGGAAAGGCAGGCAGGTTAACCAGGCTGAGTCCGGTTCAAAAAAGCCTACCCTGCACTGGGGACGAGGCTCTTCGTTCACTTTAACTATGACATTTAAGACAGTTGGCTTGGGCAGTCAGTGGAAATTTAGGTGGTGGCTGAAAATGTATTTCCTTCTGAAGCATTATGCGCCACGGAAGAAAACAAAAATCATTTTGATGTGCAAGAACTACTCTAAGCATGCCACCGCGAACGATGGACTTCGAGTTAACGACGAAGAGCTCTGACAGCGCGACAGCCCTGCCTTCGAGTTGAAGCAGGACACGTAACGCACGCAAACACACGAAAGGGCGCAGACAGCTCACGCTCTGAAACAAAAGTCATCTCAAGAAGGTCGCGTCGACCATAAAATACATCGGTTGTTACCAAATACACTCTCGAGCCACTGAACAGACGAAGAGAAGTGACAACGTGGAATTTGGCTGGCGCAAACCTGACATCCTGTCTTCCCCGTTAAATCGTCCATCTGTCATCCTGCTAAGGCCCTCGGGAATAGCTGTGCTGAAAACGTACATTACGTTCTTACTGCCGCCGCGTAAACGTGCGCTTGGGGAGCATTCTCACAGCTTGCGAGGAACACGACGAACGCTCCCCCGCCGTTGTAATGCCCATGTTTTAGCTCCTCTGTTCCGAGGCTCAATCAGCGTTGCACAAGCGGTAATTCCTATCGAGAATAGAAAGCTCGAGACGCCCTCCCTCTTGCGCCGCAACCTTGACCTCTGTTGCTTCTGCCTACCCACGTTTCTTCGTCACTAAGCGAGGAAATTGTCGGTGTTCGTATTCTTTTAACTGAGCGGCCCAGTTTTCACTCCGGATGGTGCGCTCGAAGTTCATCCACGTTGTGTGGCGAAACCGTACAATCCTTTCTCACATAATATTGAGATGACACAGTGAAATCTGTCACCATTTTTCGCAGAGAAGCTACTCCTGGCAACATACAAATCATGCATTTTGCGTGACGCATAAATTGGAAGATGCGTGTCCAAAGTTTTTGTTATGAAAGAGCAGTATTCATGCATGGCGTTTGTAGCTTTTAGGCCACACGAGCGCAAGGACGTAGCCATGTTCTTTTTTCGTGAGCCGCCCCCGACGTAACATTACTATAGGAAAAAATATAGAAAGATGCATGGTATTACTGTAGTGCTGTAGCACATTTTTTATGTGTACATAATTTTATTTCTGATTGCGTCTCTCTATTTCCATACGGCGCAGCTAAAGCTGCTGGTGTCGTAAGCTAGGCGCTAACGAGAAGCGGCCGCTTGTCTCATCCGTTAACCGTTGCTAATCCTCCCTCACTGGACATCAGCTGAGTGGCGACCTCAAGGAATGATTCGCACCAGACAATGATCGAGTGGTTTCCTTGCTCTTGCGTGTAGCTTTTGCCAGGTATAGCTTTGGGTTTACGGCAAATAGTTCAAGAGGATGCCCATCCGAAACACTCGGTACGTTTTTTGAGGGCAAAATAAAAAAAGGCATCAAGATGACAACAACCACATCAGTATAGTGTCATACGATACCTATCAGCTATGCTGACAGCATGACAGTGATCGGGATGGTTTGCCAAATATAGGTTGAGAATATCACTGGAATCTGGCGTAACAAAACGTTCCTTCGCGTCACTTGAGAAATAATGTTCCTCAACGGGAAGCCAGAGACTCGTCACTTCGAAGTGTAGCGTATCCAGACAATAACAGGCCAGGGAACATCTACATTGTGCTTCACAGCGCAAACAGAAACACTAACCTTAGCTTGCTATGCTGTTTCGACCGTCGAGGGAAGCAATGCTCCCTCATGCGAACAATACGACCACTGAAACAGGAATTCATAATTTGCGAATAATTGTGAAATTTACCGCAATACTGCAAGAGCATTATGTCCGAGAGCAACAATTCACTTATAATTTTGACAGCGTGACAGCTATTCTCCGTCCTTCTGCCGTGGCAGCTAGCGATATGTGAGACGGTACGTCATATTTCATGACCGTCTTCAGGACCAGCCTACTTTCAGCAGTCATTCCCGGAATGAGCTAGAGCTGTGAGAAACTGTGCGACATCGTACCGCCTTCGGGAATGGCCCATGACATAATGAAATACTATGCAACGTTTCTTCGCCGTTGTACAATAATTTCGTAGTCATACTATCGCCAACGTATCAAAACCATCGCCGTCACTGTGCAGTCGCATCACCGCTGTCGTCACACACACACACGCTGGCATCAAACACACAATTGCTCGCCTTACACGGCTCGTTGCGCCACCTGGCAACATCTTGCGTGACCCCAAACAATGCTACGTGGACAACTGCCTGCGAAATTCTTCGCATAGTATTCATCTTCGTAGTGCCTGGTAGGTGCAGAACTGTTATTCTGTCTCGTTCGTTTACCGAAGCCAAGGCACGATACCGACACTAAGTGTACGGCTAGAACGTCCACATTGTTCCTATCGGAATAACGCAGTTCCTCCGAGGGTGTTATTCTGTACATTTACAAATTCTGCGATATTGTCTAACTCACATCTTGTGAGCTTTGATTGGCCCTGAGGGCTGCTGGGGCCTTCTGATTGGTTAAAGATGCCGCCATTACAGAATTCGGCAATGTGCCTGAATTCGAGTGTCCAAAATAGCACCCAAGGAACCATTCTCTCGGTGACGTCAAAATGTTTCCACTCGCCAGTTTTTACGGCGCGCATGCCGCTGTCTGGGGCACAAGCGTCGACGCTTTTTGGCATGCAGTCTGACGAGCTTTTGCAGATGAAGATCGTGCCTCGCTTCGGTGTCAAGATGCCGAAGAAAGGTAGGCACGCTGAGATGGCGCGCCAGCTGTTGCGTGTTGCGTACCGCTATACTATGCACAACAACAGCTACACGTGTTTGCGACACTGTTGAGGCACAGATGCGCCTCCTGCTGTCATGCATGAGCTGGATTGCTAAGTATAGCTTTGCAACAGTCGCACAAGACGACCAGATTAATTAGGGATTCGCGAGAAACAATACGTTTCACGAAATTGGATAAATGCGGGGTTTGCGTACCTAAACCAAGATGCGATTATGAAGCACGGGGTGGTTGGGGACTCTCGAACAATTGTGACCATCTGGGGTTCTTTATCGCTCACATAAATCTAAGCTGACGGACGTTCTTGCATTGAAATGCTCCCATTGAAATGTGGCTGCCGTGCCCGGGAAGGAACACGCTACCTCGAGCTTTGCTGCGCAACTCCAGAGCCACTAAGGTACTGCAGTAGGTATCCTTTTCACAGCAGGCACTATATCACCGTATGATACAAAATTTTTTAGCTTCTCTTGTTTTGACAATGAGCAAATATTCATTACTTCCCGATATGTGTCCCGCAAGGACACTTTTGCGCCCGTGCGCGTGCGCGTGCGTGTGTGGTAGAAACCTAACACCGGAAGCCACCAAGGCCTTGTCGATGTCGCAACCGTGTGTTGTGATTCGGGGAAAATGCGGAGAGAGAGAGAGAGAGAGAGAGAGAAAGGCAAAGGAAAGACAGGGAGGTTAACCAGAGATTATCTCTGGTTGGCTACCCTGTACTGGGGGAGGGGCAAGGGGATGCGATAGGTGAGAGAGAGAAGGATAGAAAAAATAAATAATACAGAAGAATCAAACTACACACACATGCACGTACACACAAACTGTTTCTGTGAGTACTGTCACGCAGCGTGCAAAGGCATTCCTAGTGTTATGCAATGTCACCGCACAATCCTGCGTCACACAGTGAAGTCACAATCTGTCAGAAAGTCCAGTGTCCTTTAAATACCGCAGCAGCGCCTTCATAGCCGATCGCGCTGATGTTCGCGTAGGCCAGCTTCCAAGGATCTTGTTTTCTGTCATTGGGCGCTTGTCCAGATTGTCAAGGGTGCGAGTAACTGATAACAGGTAGCACCTGATTTTCAACTAGCCATCCCTCAATCACTTTGCTTAATTGATAAGATTTCGCTCCATGCGCTTGTATGATGTCTGACGAGGACTGCACGAACTTGTCGCGTCGTAAGTATTCATTCTTTTAAGACAAACTGGCGTAGTCCTTTGGGCCAATTAGTAGGTCAGCGTAAGTGCACTCCAAAGGTACTTGTTGCATTCCGGCGTAGATGGGCTAAAATTTCTCCATGCATGAAACGCACCTAGCTACTCCTAAGACTGAAAACAGACGGCGCCACTAGTCAAACGGGCGCCTCCGTCCAATTCTCGCATTTTGTGGAGCTGAAATCGAGGAGGTGACCGCAACGCATAGCTAGCGGTGGATGACTGCAGTGAGAACTCCTGTTCGACCCCCAATTACACAAACGACACACATTTTTTGAGTGCATGAGAAGCCAAGCTTTAGAGAAGTGGTTGTTAAAATGCTACAAATTTGCCCATTTGGAACCTTGTGGATGTTTTCTTTCAAAACTTGCTACTAAAGGTGACTAGATTTATATTGGCTTTTAGTTTTTATTTCCTGTAAAGTTATGGGCCGCTTCTTGGCCGATCCCCCGTTGTGGGTCTGTGTCGCAAAGCAGAAATCATCATCAACAAATGGACATGGCCTCAAAGAGCTACGGGGCTGCCACGATATGTAAGGGCCCGCTCCTTGGCCTGCGGGTATGGGCCACCGTATGGAAACCATCATCATGATCGGCACGTGGCAATAATATGCAAGGGCTAGCTGTCGTTGGAACGATACTAGTACACGTGGGATTGTGGCCTGATCTGTTTCTTCTATTTAATGCCTTATTCGACAGTTCACTCATTATATACATCCGAAATTCAGTAGACAAGCACGTGAAACGACATGTAATATATGCGAACTAGCGCAATTCGATTGTTACCATACAAAACAAAACTCTTAGTTTGCTTAAGGGTTCTAGCTTCGGCAACCATTCCAGATGGCGTTCTTGCGGTTTTGGCATTATGTTTGGAGCGTCCGGCTGCTCTGCAGTGGGTCGGAGGTTGAAATTCCGCTGCCCGAGGCGCATTCTTCCTTTTTTGAGATTAAGGAGGAATGCGCTGGGAGTGAGCCTAACGAACTACCGATCGACGACGACTGATCCAGGTAAAATCACGGAATGGTAGTCACGCGAAACTTCGTTCACTGTAGCAATTTCCCAAAAAACAAGGAAAAAGAATGGCTTGCTAAGTGTAGACGCTAAAGAAGACAAGGTCGATGTACAGGCGCGGCCACTGCTAGCGGGAACATGGAGCTTATGGATCCACTTCGCGGAGCGCCCCGCCACCGGTGACACACGAAGTCTTGCGGCGCAGTCGCAATCAAAGAGATTGGCGAAAAACCCAGGGAGTCATGTGCTACAATAAGTCGCCTGCCAGGGCTTCACGAGGTGCCAGTGGTGCGCTCCGCAGAGCCCTACAATGGGCTCTCGTGTACCTTCTAGCAGTGGCCATGCCGGTACATGGGGGGTTAAATAATTTCATGGTTTAATGTCGAGTAAATCTTTCTTTTGTCTCATTATGTCACTTTTTCGCACTATTATAGCTCCTTTCATATTTTGTCGTAACATACCAGGCACAATTGAGCCAACCTTGTCTAATTTAGCATCGAAAATTGGTTGACGCTTTCTTTCTTTATATTTTTTGACCAAAGGGAGGTGCACGGATCCCGGAGATTGCGCTGTCTTTGGTGCAGTTTGGTCAATTTCTGGCTATATCAGCCCATATTACGGTCTTACCATTAATTTTACCTTCTCCTACGTTGAGAGTAAATATCTCTTCTTTTGAGCGCCATGAAAGCGGCCTTCCACATACGAATGCCTTGCGCAAGCACTGCATGGTTCAAGCCAACTCACTCCATTTCCCAAATATGTGTAGTGTGACAGCTTTGCCTCAAAACATTCCGATCTACGGCGATGCACCGTTTACAGGAGTATAGTGCAATCCGGTTAATTTTCGACTATGTTGGTACTAATTATGCCTGCACCGTTCACTGTATCTACTCTACGACTAATGTTCGCTTGTTGACTTGTTCAGAACGACAAATTGGCACCAATTGCGACTCGCTGTGATGCTCTGGAGTGTGTTGTTTTTCAGGAAGCAGTTACAAGATACCCGGATACGCCAAAGCCGTGTATAGGTAGCTAAAGTGACCTTAAATTAGGTTATGGGGTTTTACGTTCCAAAACCACGATCTGATTATGAGGTACGCCGTAGTGGGGGACTCCGGAAATATGGACCACCTGGGGTTCTTTAAAGTGCACCTAAATCTAAAAAACACTGGTGCTATTCCCATTTCGCCCCCATCGAAATGCGGCTGCCGTGCCGGGATCCGATCCCGCGACCTCGTGCTTGGCAACCCAACATCATAGCCATTAAGCAACCACGGCGGGTTTAAAATGACCTCGTCTTCCAGATTTGGCTCTTTCACCCGATGAGCCACCATTGACGGCGATGGCAAAGTTTGACGTTACGCTTCAATTTCTCGGACGTTTTTTTTTTTTTAAGTGTAAGCGGGTGGCGACATAATGGCACGACGCAGCATGCAAGACAACCACTGCTGGGCAGAAGCAACAGTACCTAGGCCGCCAGCTGCTGTCTCGAAAGACCGGTGTGATCACGTGGCAACCAGTTGGCTCGCATGTGTTAAACCTCGTTGGTGCGCGAGTTGAGGTATACGCAAAACCGTCGGCGTTAGCACGAAGTGAAATATTAGAGAAGGTTAGCTTGACGCTTTTTGCACATTCCGCTTAGACACGTGCATATGTCTAGCTCAGCACGAACTCTAGTTTGCTACGAAAGTGCGCGCGCGCAACGTTCACACCAACGTCGCCGTTTTAGGGCGCAGCTCTCACGCGCCCGTTCCTGCGGCGATCGTCGTCATCGTACCTCGTAACCCAGCGTAGGAGCCCAGCGCAGGCTGAAAGCGAACGCGGTGTGCAGTGGGGGATCAAAGAGTGTGATAGCGAAGAAAGAGGAAAGCGGAGGAGGAGGGTGTGGCGAGAGCGTGAGAAGAAAAGCGTAGTGCCGCGCACGGGGGGCGCTGCGGCGACGATGGCTGCGACATGACGCCAAAGCAGCGCGCGTCGTCTGTATGGAAACAAAGCTCTGCATGAGCGGAGGTCTGTCTGCGGCGGCTGCTGCAAATCGCGCCAACGCGTCACCCACGCGTCGCCTCTCGCGATCTCCCGATTAAGCGAGGCAGTCGCTCCACACTTCGCTCCGTTCGCAACGTGCCGCACGAGGCACACTGTCCGCGCTAGCCAATATATCGCGAAATGAAAACACGCGTGCAGCGGCGCTGAAATCTCGCATTAGGGAGTGCCGTAATCGTCGGTGAATATTTTTGCAGCCACTCACTACGCGTCTCTGCAGACCCTCTAACCTTGTCCGCATGTACCCAGTATGCGGCATCGATCGCGGCAAAGCAAAATGGCGGTGGCGAAGCTAACACAAGCCCTACGGCGTGAATGCCCTTGGAACCTTTCTAGAATGCACCCTTAGGTGCTTTTCCGCCACTGCCGCAATAAGTGGCACCGGACTTGCATTCCTTCTTGGGCGCACCACTGGCAGCTCAATCCTCTAGCCTGTCGCGTGCTGGTACGATTTTTTTATAACCAACATCATGAAAGAGTTCGCGATACCCATTTTCATGAGGTTTATATCGTTGGAATGATCCGGCAGCACGGTTTTTTTTTTCACCGCAAGTCCTATAGGCCTAGCATGCATATGTTCTCGACTGGGAACTTAAACGCGACATCAAGTCCAGTGTGAGCCGTCTCGAAGGGCCAATAACGGGGTCTTCTGCATTGTGCGTGATTATATTAGTAGCAATATGCTCAAGATAGTCATCCACGTAACTGTGGTGCTTCGACACTCTCAGTGACTCTGGCCGTGGCTCGATACAGCAGTGCCCTTTTGCGAAGAACAAGTCACAGAGGACTGAAGCGATCGACGCCGCTATGCTTAAGCCATCGATTTGAACGTATATAGTTGGGTGTTAAACTCTACTTAAATACACTCTTACTTAAGTACACTCTGGCAAACTAAAGAACTGGAAGTCAATTCGAGATTGCAGGCGCACAGGTTAATATTAGGGCACTCCTTCCTGCCTGAATTTAGGATAACACGTCTGCCGAATTGTATTGAAGTTTGTGCGTATACTACACTGCAGACAGTGTCGACAGAGTCGGACAGTGATACGTTTTGCACTATTTTTTTTTTTAAGAATAATTTAAAAAGCTCGTCGGTCTCTCAGGGGGTCTCAGCAGAGAGAAATAGCGCTAAAAATAAAGGACACATTTTCTCTTGCTAGCGTCGACAATTCGACGAAAAAGAAAAACTATGGCGAAACATGAACGAAGAAAGATAAAAGCAACTGCGCACGCGCAAATGCGTTCCGCAGAGCCTTCAACATCAGAAGGTGGATACGAAACCGTCGTTGAGGCTACACAGTGTTTTGCAACGTAGTGTCGCGGCCGTCATACTCGCCGCATCCGCGGCAAACGCATCGTGAAAGCCGTTATGTAAAGCCATCGTAATTACAAAAGGATTATATGATGCCGAATGGCAGCTCCCGCAGTTACTACCGGACGCCACTACAGAGCGCAGTGGTACTACAGTGACAGAAAAGAATACAGAAATGCATCGCGCACTGTATTGTAGCAAGGGCGCTGAACTGGCACATCCAGTGTAAACGACTGTGCGTTAGGTTATTACAGAGAGCCCGCGTGACAATCACCTGCTCGCAAGAATACGAGATTTGCTTACGCTTTGTTTTTCTTTGTCGTCCTCTGAGCCGACATTCTGAAATAGCTGTAGTTGTGCAAACTAAACCACCCACCTTGTAATATTCGCACAATGACCCCGCATGTCGTTAGCGAGTACATCGAACATAGCTAGCAATTTTATTCCCGCATATCGCAGTCGTTTTAGAGAGCACCCTGTGTGAGGACGACTGCTATACTGCAGCGTAGCGCGTGTAATCGCAAATCGTTATGCAAAGCAGCGAGCGATGCCAGCATAAAGAAGCAGTTTATGGCTACGCAGTGAACGATTTGCAGAACTGTCGTCTTACGTGCAGCGGCAGCATACTACAAAATTTGGTTGGAAAATGAGGCATAAGTTTGACCGCTTCTCGGCGAATTAAGTCGAGTGCTTGCTCAGGTCAAGTGCTTTTGCTTTGTTTATGTAAATACTAGATTGATTTATAATGTTTTATGGCAAAAGGAATTTTGGCCTAACAGTCGCAAGGCCTTCGTGTCGACGACTGAAAGGGGGTAGATCAGTTAGAGTCGTGTTCGAACGAATTTAAATAGGCGTGGCTCATTTAAGAGTCCTATAAAATAGGTGCACGGAGCCTATCTGGACATGAAGATGATACACGAAAAATGGCCGCGCGACTAGCCGCTCGAGGCACTTTTGCGTATGTATTCGCGGGTTTCTTTCACGCCCGGAAAAACACTGTTATGCAGCACCTATTGAGCAACGGAAAGCTATATCGGGAGTTTTTCACGCTTCGCTAAAGTTTAAATATTACGTTTAAAAAAGATGGTGCACCAAGATCTAAACAGAAATATCTTCAAATCCCGGTGCAATATAGTTGGGACAACCTGCACATATGCTTTCCGTGACGGTGCGGTAATTTTGCCGTGACGGTTCACCGCGCTGTCCCACGACTCCACTAATGAGCATACGGAGCTCATTTTGTTCCGGGTCATACGAAATAGCCTCAACGTTGCGACACTCGTAATTCCCGCGACGCTCGCTGCACGGGGGCATATAGGGTGTCAGAGCCAACGTTAACCAAGCTGTTCAACGAAAAAAAAAAAGTGTTTCAGAAAAGCTTGGCACAAGAAACAATTTTACGAGTAGGATGTTCGGTCGCCACACCTCTGACGACCGAACGCTGCACGTCGTATAGTGCTGTCATGCAGCTTGAGTTTTTGATCGTTTCATTGGCTTCGAATAGCTTGGTTAATGTTAGTTGGGACGTTGAGCATAGGTTAACGTTAGTATATATATATATATATATATATATATCAGGCACGTACCCATGGGGGGGGGCACGGGGGGGCACGGGCCCCCCCCCCCCCCGAAATTAAGCCGAATAACCCCCCCCCCCCCCTCCCCGCCGACGGCTCCACTCCTCACACACATTCTTAAAGCGCCGTCAAATCAGTGTTGAGACTTCACAGCTCTTGGGCGGTCCACATTTTGCTGCCTTTTTCACTCCTTTTGGATGGCGGTAGTTATCGGCATGTCCTGGGTTGTGAAGGCCAGTTTTCTCATCGATTCGGTGCCCGCGCGACTAATTCGAGATGCGTTCAGTTGGCACCATCTATCCCAACGGTCACGCACATCGCTGCTACTTCGTTAGATCAACCTTCTTTGTTTAGACTGATCTACGGACCAGGAAAAGTTATTCGGTACGTAGTCAGCTGGTCTGTATGCTCGAGGAACGAGTTGCGGTAGGAGAAAACACCAGTTGCGTTTAACTTTTCCTTTTGCTGCATTATTTAATAATAATAATAATAATAATAATAATAATAATAATAATAATACTTTATTGATGACTTGAGAATCATTACAGTGGAAGAATCGGGCCTGCCAAAGCCACAGTGGGCTTGAACGGCAGTGCCTGGCAGACAGCGACAGAGCCATCAGAAACACATTAGACAACAGTGAGAAAAAAAAACACACATGACAGGCTTCCCATCACGCATTAATGTGTCTAAGAGCCTTTCTAAGACCATATTTCGTTTTCACATCTTGTATGCTTTGAGGAAGTAAATTAAACATTGCTGGGACATAATAGTTACGGAGTCTTCGACCATATCTCGTCTTACAGCGGGGTGTAACGTAAGGATTCTTTGGTCTCAGGGAACGAACAGGCACATAAGGAATTTTATACTGACTTATCCAAAAATGCTTTAAGATAACAGTTTCTAGCAGCAAAGAATTGAACTCAGGTAAGGACAAAGTTTTGAACACATCAGATTTGGGGGAGACATCATAAGCAACATGCTTCAGAATGCCACGAAGGACGGAGTTGACCCGGTTTACCAAATGTTGAGCGCCATGACCATATGTAGATATCCTGTACCGGATTACACTGTAGCATAAGGCATGTACTACAAGCTTTCGGACAGACAATGGCATGTAAAATTTTATATTATACAAAACACAATACACTGCGCGAAGTTTTTGACAAATATATGCGAAATGAGAGTTCCAGGATAAATCACTGTCAAAAAACACGCCAAGGTATTTAATTGAACAAGCGTATTGCACTGGGGCACACGAACAGGGATTGCAATGTGATGTGTGCAAATATAATGGGGACGATAGGGTAACTTGCTTGACAGGGTTGTGGAAACAGATTAGTTGAGTTTTGGACGCATTGATATGGACTCGAGTGACGGCTCGCCGCGACGCTGGCAGATCCCGTGAACCATATACCCGCGATGTCGGTTACAGAAGGGGGAAAATAAAATAATCCGCAACAGCGTCCATGATCAAACCCTGTAATAACCCTTAAACCTAGAAGCAATATGACTGTAACCCGTAACCTCATCTGGTTTTTCCCCAACTGTACAGCACTTTTCGTGCAAAATTGGCAACTAGAAACAAATGTGGACCAACTGCGGTTCTTTAACGTGCGCCTAAATCTAAGTACACGGGCGTTTTCGCAGTTCGCCCCCATCAAAAATGCGGCTGCCGTGGCCGGGATTTCATCTTGCTACCTCATGCTTAGCAGCCCAACACCATAGCCACTAAGCAACCACGGCAGGTAGACATTCAAAGATTGAAATGCTCCGACTCCATACACTTTGTATACACTCTGTTGCACACCTGATTGCTTCCGTCGATGAAAACACTCTTCAAGAATAGCAAATGCTCCGGAGGTATCAAGTACGACGCCATTTTGAAAAGGCCACAAGACGACAATTTTGTTTGCTTCTGTGATTGGCTGGAGGAGTAACACAACCCCACGCGGTCCGTGTGCCTCGGTTATGAGCTGCTGTTTATTTTTCAAGCTGTATGCTACTATAGAAATTTTAATTTTACACTTTCGCTTGTTTACTTGTTCTTGGCAGTGTTCTTCCTGCGCTCCCTTCGCGCGCGAGTCGATTTGATGTGGTTCCTTATTTGCCAAGTGAAGGAGAGGTGTATCTCACAGGCGTACCTGTGAGATTAACCTCATTTCATTTCTTTTTTCGGGTTTACGCGTCTTTATGGCCTATGGCGGGCGTCATTCATATTTGTGCTAGTAAAGGTAGCCCCCCCCCCCCCCCCCCAACTTGGGTTGGGCCCCCCCGAAAAAGATCCTAATGATGATATGTGGTGTTTATTGGCGCAAGGGCCAGGTTTGGCCAAAGAGCGCCACGAAAAAGATCCTCGGTACGTGCCTGATATATATATATATATATATATATATATATATAAAGAAAACTTGGACAGCTCTTCCTATCGTTTGTTTCACGCCGCAAATGTTGCGTTTGAGACTCGCATCTAGTATGCAATTATGTTAATACGTCGCTATGACCGTGCTCACCTAACAGAAGAGAACGATTCTGGCACATAAGCTACTTATCCGTATTTCTGGCTGAATTTCTAGCTGCTGTGTTAGCCTTATGTATATTCATTTATTCAATATCGACGGTACTCATAATGACGGATTCTTTATATTCGTGTACATCGCTCACAACAAATAGGGGCACTAATCTTTTACGCATACTTCATTTTCCAGTGCCTGCCCACATAAACATCATTAGATTACTTTGGGTGCCTGGTCATAGGGGATTACACATGAACGAAATGGCTGACACTCTAGCGAGAGCGACCCTCAGTGGCCTTGTACTATCATTACTTCTCGCATCAGCTTACCTAACTACAACTAGATTCAGGAGATATGCAATTACTCTAGACTTTTTGAACCAAGCGACCGCAAATTTTTCAGAATATCGACACCTCCTATTCCCTTGGCGCAAAAATTCCTTTCACACCAGAAAAACTGAAGTAATTTTTACCCGGTTACTCTGTCGAACCCCATTATTAAACTTTTATCGTCACAGGACTGGTCTGGCACACTCCCCTCTGTGCCCATTTTGTGCAGTAGATGAAACCATAGATCATCTTTTCTTATTCTACCACTGTTTTTTTCTTTAAGGAAAAACATATGAAAACCAACGTTCACGTAACTTGGTTTCAATTTTTCTATTTTAAATATCCTTTTTGTAGGAGCCTCCTCTCTTGGAAAATGCCGCAGCGACGTCTGCTCAGCCGTGGAGGAATTCATAGTTGCTTCAAGACGATTCTCCTAAGTTCTTCATGCATTATTTTTATGCGTTTCGACATGACATTTGTACCAATTTTGTACTACCAACACCTTCCTAATACCATACAAATCTTGGCCAATCCCCCGCAGTGGGTACACACCATCGAAGAAGAGTATCCTATCCTAAACTAATCGTTCCTTGGGTCGAGAGAGGGCATTTTAGTCAGCTATACGCACACGCAGTGTGAGCATAAGGCAGCGCAAGCATTTGAACATAACGGTCACCGCAAGCCCAGACTCTCCATAGTCGTGCGGCCTGATGATTGTGCAACTAGAGTGAGAATGCAGTGTGCTTGCCCTAACTTGGCCTCGCTGGAGCATAATTTAGCTTTGCTTCGGTTGCATCTTCCTGAACATGCATTAAGCTCGTCAAAATGTTATGCAGTACAGCGAGGAAGGTGTATTAACTTACCGCGGAGGTAAAGTGTTATGATAAGCCTAGTGATTGTTTAATGCTAATAAGTCGCCTGTTACACTCCGAGCCGTCCAGACCATGAAACATATTTCGCAAATGCCTTTCCTTGCACCCCCTACCCCCATTTCCCTGCCTCAGATATCAATTTCACAGCTTAGAGAGAGACGTCGCTTTTCACTGTTCGCAAAATTTTCGGTTCTGTGGGCAACTCCATTGCCTATTGCCCGCAGCCCTCGAAATGTTTATTGACATAGCCCCAGAGTGTTCCCGATGCATAATATGGAGGGCTTACATCATCTTCAAGTGAAACTGCATTGGCTACTTGTCTACGTTAAAATTTGCTTAGTGTGCTCGCACACGCCTGCCGCGACAAGTGGCCTTCAAGTAAGAACACATATGGTATATTGTTTAAAACATGTTCTTTTTTTTTTGTTGTTGTTTCGCAGCGAAGTTGTTAGCCTCTCTGCGGTCAACATTTCTTGTGCGCGCGTCCATTAGCAAAAATATGGGCCGATCCCGGTGGCAGCGCAGGGCCAGGAGCAGTGGTTCGTACCTCCGTAAGGCAGAGGCTTCAAACCGTCTGCAAAGCGAAGCGAACAGTGCATATGTTCTTTGGAATCATGCATAGAACATAGCGAATAGCACGTGTTTCAATAAATAACAAGCCCAAAACAAGCATCCAGACCCCATAACGGACGGTAAGGTGCTGCTGATAACAATTTCGAAGCACGTATATATAGTACCCCTCGCACAAGTTTCCCGGTAAAGATTACTGTTGCTGCTTGCGACATGGGCAGTGACGTCCCTAGCCTTTGATATATGAAAGAACCAGCCGAGCAACTGATTTCAATGTTATTGCAGCACCACTATGGGCGCTAGCATGCTGTTGAAATTACCATCACTCCCGTTACTCTAGATAACCGTTACTCTAAAGCAATAAAGCTTTGCATACGCCCGTCAGAAGTTGTAGTGGTGGTTTTCAACTGCTTCGCTGGACATCAACTTTCTCAGGGCCGAGATGGCGAGTCAATTTTCTTTTTAAATTTAGATTTCGATTTTTATTCTGATAAATGTGGGCAACATACAATGTAAAAAAGAAAGACATAATAATGCAGAAAATACGTAATGAGAAACACTGCATTAACAAGGAGACTTAACATTATTTTCTTCAAATTTTGCACGTTCTCAGCATGTCTCGCAGTCAGTCTTTTGACTTGAAGACCGACCTGTGTATTTACGTCTTCTTTGCAATGTGGTTTGCTTTTTTATCTACAAGAAAAAGAATTGCAACTTAAAGGTTAAATTAAATGTGGCTTTTCTCAAAAGAATGACCAACCTTCCCCTACCGGGAAATGGGGGTAAGCGAAGCTTTTCCTGCGCGCACTTGGCTTACGTCACAATTAGATGACCCACAAGTAACGGTGCCGGATTGCTTCGGCACCCCCCTCCTTCAGCTCGTGATCTTCTCGTTGCTATCAGATCACCTGGGGTCGGGCGGCTCTAAAGGCTGGATTGGCGCGCCAACGGCAAGCCCTTGCACGAGCGAGTTCTCGCCGCCGCTCGTCGAAGACGGCCAGTTCATCAGGGGAACGCACAACGCGTGGCCGTCCCATCCGTTTTCCGAGAAGGAATTGAATGGAAACGAAGCCGGCGCAGCGCGCCTGAAATCCTTTCCTGCCCTTTCCCTTTCTGACGGAAGCGAAACGCTCTGATTGGTTGCGCGCATAGCATGAGCGCGCGCCCATGCAGCTGGAATTCATGCTAATGACTCACGCTCCGGCACCGGCGGAGCTGTCAACTCATGAAACCGCCCTTTTCGCAGCTGTTCTGCTCTGGGCGCAACAGTATTCTTTTTTGGCGTGACCACAATGCCACCTAAACTTGTGACCCAATACAAGCTTCGATTGAAAAAAAACCGACTGTGGCAGCATGGTTCGGTTACGTTACTTCAATTGATAACTGGAATAGGGGGACATTACTTCAATAATAAATACAATCTCCGGGAAACTAATTTCAATGTTGTAGTCCATAAATTTCGACGCTAACGTTTGGGCTCACGTTGTAATGGAAAGGAATTAGGACACGCAATAATAAAAAAGACATTCCGATGCTAGAACCAGTTCCGAAACACCTGTACGTGAAATTCTATAATAAATGCGCGCGCGTCGCAGATAATACCGTCCCAAACTGGGCCGAGGGATGCATTTGAGGAACTATTAACAATAAAGGTGTCGTATATAGCAATATCTTTCAGAATTGCATATGCCGATATTGTTGCAGGTTGAACGGTTTCTAAGTGTTGTGCGATGATAAAGTGACTTCACTATCGTCGATCCTGAATTTCGCAATTCTTTACATGCGCCTTCACGAAAATAAACAAATACGCTAGTTATTATGACTCCGCTAATCTTAATGAACAAACGTTGCAAATTATAGTGCAAGTAATATACGCATTTTCCGGTGATGCAACTGACGAGACAGCACCGCGACATAGATCTCTGGTGAGCTGTTCAAACTAAAGAACTACAGACAGGAGGTAGGTGGAATTCGTCAATTGGGAATCAGTGGGAATGAATGCAATTATCAAGATGAAGCCACGTACAATATTTTAAGGGATGGAGAGCGTTCTAGAATAATGGCGTTGTCGAACCTATGAATATGAAAAATCTGTTCTGTTGCGGTTGGCAAACATTAGCGAGCAAAACATAAGCAAACATTTGGCTGCGCTACCGCCGAAGGTTACCAATTACGCGTGTATTTTTCGTACGTCTGCGTCTTCCAAAATATATATATATATATATATATATGCTGATGGTGGTCTGTTCAGGACCACCAACTCTTGCACTTGGTTCTTCGAAGTTGCAGGGCGTGTGTCGAGTGAGCTCCTAAACGATACTTTGCATAGTCGCGAACGCTGCTAAAATCATGAATCCGAGACCCCAGAAAGGCGCGACGTAATACTAAGGCATTTCTCTCACAGTTACAGCTAAATCTGCACTCCATATTGTTAAATGTAATCACAATGTCCACCAGATTAGTCAACGCGCGTCACAGTGATTACTATAGAGCACAACATAAGTCTAAAAAATAAAGTGTCGCCTTTTGGTTTCACGTCTGCATATTTGCGAAAATATTTCGAATATGTGCGTTAGTCCTCGTTTCGCGAGTCTTAGTCTAGTGCGCTTGCCTCAGCTCCACTGCACAGAACAATATACTGCGAGTACAGTGAAAGAGACCCGAACCGGAATGGTGAGCGCACATCTGCTCAGAAGAAACGCGAAATACGGAAGCAATGTATAACAGACCAACGAGAAAAGGACGCGGGCCATTCTATAGGGCCACAAATGTCGGGCGTCACGAACGACCGATGCCCATCTAGCTGCCTATGAGCCATGCGGATACATACACATAAAGGCACACGACCCCATGTATGAATTTTTTGCTTCGCGTTATGCGAGTGCGTGGGCAAATGTAAAGAAATGGTTCCCCAGCCATAACCCGCAATCTGTTTCCATTCAAGATGGGTGGGAAAAAGCACAAGGGGAAGCCATTTGCGGAGACATTTCCGAATTCTACGTTTCATTCCTAGGTTTCTTCTTACGGGGCTTGCGTGGTCGTGATGGTTGTTTCGAATTTATGGCTATGAAACCGCGCATAGAACGGGGAGAAACTTTCGGTAGAATGCTGATCGGCGTACGTGGTGCTTTCATAGGACCCTTCGGTTCCTTCCTCTGTGCTGACATTGAAACTTGAGCACTCGACAACAGCAGAATTGAATTGCACACGTGAGAAATAAAGCTGAGAAGTGTATGCTTGGAAAACAACTTTGATAGTACCGATCAGCGGCTCGAACAAGTAGATTACTGTAGTAATAATAAATACACAATAAGCATACATGTCTCGTACTGCGGCATTTTTAAAGGGGCCGACAAACATAAAGAACGTGTCGCGAGAGTTTGATGGAAAGGAAAAGGCAATGATTTATAGCCACAGAATCGAGTGTGCAGTTCGCTGTTCAAATAATAATTATAATTTTAGATCACGTGGTGGGGCCTCAACAAGCGTTGATGCCTCACCGCGTTACCACAGATTGCTGTATACCTAAGTCATATATTGTTAAGTGAACCATGCGTACTGTTCAAAGTCACGTGTTTTATGTTTCATAGCCGCTTCGCTTTCTTCTATCCATAGTACAATGTAAGCATAGTGCACGCTTAAGCTCGGAGCTACTTACGTGGCATTGAAGGGTATACGGCAGAACTGTGACATCCCGCATTGCGTGACGCCGCATGTTGTGTTATAGCAAGCAATATTTAGTATGAAATAAAGCTCTGACTACGCATGCGAGCTAAAGTTCTTAGCTTCAGCTAACTCAGGTTTTCAAGAGACAGTATGCTTCCAATATCAAAACTGCGCATGTGGCTATATGGCAACACGTTGAACGGTACTTCACGCGTAAAAGCCTCGTTTCGCTTTCGAAAAGTTGTCTTGGCTCGGTTAAATATAAATTGGCTTGATTTGTGTATGACCGACGCAGTCAAGCAGCAAAGCACGAAAGCACGTGGCAAATACCGCTGAAGTAATTCGATTAAACAGTTACCGTATAGCATGAACAGCATAAACATCGGCTTGATAAACAAAATATCTTCTTTTGTTGCATCTAGGGACCAACCTGTCTTCTGCTTCCCACCAACGCCGTTGTACGATCACTATGGCGTTAACTCATCTCTGTTTTTAGCTCTGAACAGCACGAACAAGATGTGGCACTCGCTAAGCAGGAGGTACGACACTAAGATTACCAGAATTTTCTGTATTCCACTGAGGTCGCAGGCACGCGCACAAAAACACCCCCCCCTCCCCCTCCGCTCCCCAAACTATTTAGTTATTAAACTATAACGAAGAAATAAAAAACGGAAGACGTAAAGCACAACTAGGATGCGAAAGTACATCAATACTATGATTCCCTCGCATTCGTTGTCTACCAGACGCATAAATATTATCTTTGCCGACTGAGCGATGCTTCCGCATAAGTTGACGCCACCCTCAGTCTAAGGCGTTTCTTTTCGTTTCTCCTTAGACCGTAATGCACTCTCTGAGACTCGCCGCGGACTTACTTCGACGCACAGCGCTTCACCGTAGGTGCAGCTCTCGCATTCCGGTACATTATCGAAAAACCCCGACTGCCTCGTGAGCAGAGGTCCCACGACACCGGACGCTTACGCTCGGGGTCATTTACGAAGGCGGCTCACACGCCAGCCGCGCTACCTATCGGCGCACACGGGGCCACCGTTTCACAATTGCGTGTACACGCGCGTGCACATAGGGCACCGCGTAGATGGAAACGCACAATCCGGGATGGCCTTCGATGACCCCACGCTCCACGTCTGTCGTGGCGCGTTTCTATTCTCGTCTAAGATGCTGGCGAGGCGGTAACGTGAGCGGTGCACTGCGGATGGAAGAGGCGCTGGCGTTACGTTCGGAATTCGCCTTTACGCGAAAGGAGAGCCGTTGCACTGACGAGACGACTGGGGCTCTCAGTATCCGAGATATCAAGAAACGATCCCGCGTTCTTTATAAAGGGAGTGCGGCGAAAACGTTGACGCGCGCTTAGTCCCCACGCAGTAACGGAGACGCAGAAATCACGGAACAAGCTTGAGATGGGCTGATTTTTGTGGCGCAATGCTGATGTGTGGGATGCTTCATGGTAAGGTCAGGGTCCTTCAATGCTTTTCATCCGGTAATGCCGTGCAAGCTCTTCGTACAGCCGCCGAAGTGGACGCACCGTGGCGGTCACGCAAGTAGAAGGGCATCGGAGCGGACGACGATCAGACGCTACAGGCGTTCTGCGCTTATGCCCACCTTAGCGTAAGGCTGGAGTACCATTATTGACGTCGGGCTACGCTGGGCACAACGTGCGAATCACCGCGCTGTTCCTGTATAGCGCTTAAAAATTTTGGGCACTTCTAATTTTGAAACAACTACAACGCGTTGTTGTAGTTTTATGAGGCTTAACTTAATTAACTGAACTTAACTAACCTAACTTAACTAACTAATTAACTGAACTATTTCCATAGCTGATGACTGAGTACACTCACTAAACTCACCGCTACGCAAAGAACTAAGTAATAACCGAACTAAGCCGACTAATTAATAGTGATCCATAACACTACTAATTTATCTAACTAAAATAAGTTAGTCAACTGATAACTGACTTTAAGAACCTATCTAATTGAATTAATATCTAGCTAATGAACTAAACTCGCTGATTACTTTCTTTACAAGCCTAACTAAATATTAAGTACCATATACACCAAAATATAAATATACATACCTCACTCAAATAATGAAATCAATATTACCAACTAAACTAATTGCCTACCTAGCAAAAAGTAATTTTAATGAACTAAGCAAACAAAAGCCTAATCACCAAGCTAACTTAGCAACTGAACTAACCCGCCGTGGTTGCTCAGTGGCTATGGTGTTAGGCTGCTGAGCACGAGGTCGCGGGATCGAATCCCGGCCACGGCGGCCGCATTTCGATGGGGGCGAAATGCGAAAACGCCCGTGTACTTAGATTTAGGTGCACGTTAAAGAACCCCAGGTGGTCGAAATTTCCGGAGTCCTCCACTACGGCGTGCCTCATAATCAGTAAGTGGTTTTGGCACGTAAAACTTCGTAATTAAAAAAAAGAAACTAAATAGGAATAATGTAACAAAGCAAACTGAAGGAACTTACTACCTATACGAAAACTAAGTAATTGTCTAACTAAATAAGGTAAGAAAAAAATATTCCTAACTAATACCAGAGCTCACAAATTAAGAATTTACTAATTACGTGATAAAATAAATAATTAAACTAACTTATAACAACTTAACTAAACAAAGTAATATCTTAATTATAGCTACAAATAACGAACCAAATGAATCTAACAAATTTGATTAATAACTAACGATACAAAAAACTAAAAGTACAGTGAACTCAACTAATCAACAAATCAAACTAGCTAACAAAGTGAGCCAACGAAATAATTAAGCTCTCCAAATAAGTTGGAGAGCTTAATTATTTCGACAATAATTAATTATTATTATTATGACAGAACTAATAACCGCTAACTAAATCATTCGCTGACTAATAACTCGCATAACTAAGGTAACTCTTTAACTAATCAACTAACTAGAGAAAACTAGGGAATGGTATAAATAGAGGCAGCTGAGGGAAACGTTTTGTGCGAGGAATACCACTAGGGGGCGGGGGCGTCAATCACACATAGGTGCAGTGTGCAATTTATGCACAAAAATATCACAAGTCAAATTATTTTGCCAAAAGTTAGGGTTGCATGAGCACTCTGCAATGATGTTGAAATAAAGTTGGGAGCGGCGCCTTTCCCCATGAAAAATTTGCATGATCACGCAACCTGGCCATCTGGCAATCTGACGCGACATATTGCAGGATCTCCTCCTGCTTTTGCCAGTGCCTCTGGTACCACCTGCTTTCCCTATATGAAGCTTTCGGGGCAGTCACGCGGCCAGACGAAAAGTATGGAAGGTCCCTGGTAAGGCGGAAAGAAAAAAAAATTAGCCACGTCGTCCTCCTTTGTTAGGAAATAAATCGAAGCACACGGACTATTTTGCATCCCAGCAACGTCGCGGTGCAGCTGGCCAGGAGAGAAATCGAACTGACCACTTCCCGCTTAGCAACATGACACTACACACGTGCATTGCGAGAGAGAGAGAGAGAGAGAGAGAGAGAGAGAGAGAGAGAGAGATAGAGAGAGAGGAATACAGGAAGGCAGGGATGTTAACCAGTCAATAGTCTCGTTGGCTACCCTACGCTGGGGGATGGGAGAAGGGGAAGAGAAAGAATGGAAAGAGAAGGTGTATATACGTGTACGGACAGCACTTGAGTTAAAGCCGCTCGCGCAAACCGAAGCAAAAAAAAAAAAATAATAAATTATGGGGTTTTACGTGCCAAAACCACTTTCTGATTATGAGGCACGCCGTAGTGGGGGACTCCGGAAATTTCGACCGCCTGGGGTTCTTTAACGTACACCTAAATCTAAGCACACGGGTGTTTTCGCATTTCGCCCCCATCGAAATGTGGCCGCCGTGGCCGGGATTCGATCCCGCGATCTCGTGCTCAGCAGCCCAACACCATAGCCACTGAGCAACCACGGCGGGTCGAAGCAAAAAAGCGTCCACGGGGAAACACTGTTTGCACAAATGTGGCTGATTATACCAATGGATAGACAAAAAATTAGCATCAATACAGATAAATGGCGCTACCGCGCACTATTGTACACAAATGAAGTGTAGGCATGCTTACCTTAAACATGGACACATAAAATGCATAAGTTCCGCTCACATATGTGAGGTAACGCGGTCGTCGTATTTTCCACGCATAGATCAGTGTACAGCAGGCGTATATTTATATGCCACACTTATAGTCAACTTTACCTGCGAGTTTCGGATCTCAGACAATCATCCGTCTTCGCTCTTTTGATTGTATATTCTCCTTTAATTTAGACAAGCCTCTCGTTATCCCAGACTGGTAAGAATGAAATGATTGTATATTCTCGGGTGAGTTAGACAAGTCTCCCGTTATCGCAGGCTGTTTCAGCAGCCACTTTATTTGCCCGGCGTTGTACCACAATAAATCTTCAATAGTAAAGGCAACCAAAAAAAAATCTGGGTTGATTGTTCTCTCAGATGTAGGGAATCCGTTGACTGATTATCATGGGGCAAATACTATTGGTAAGAATGAAACAAAGCACGTTGGCTTAATCTTCTTTTTTTTTTTTTGCAGTCTGAAGAAAAGCCATGTCCTCGCATACCCTCGAATCAAATTTCCTCCATTGCTTTTCTACGCATACTGTAGAGAGTCTCTGATTTCACGAGCTAGTCAGCTACGCAATGCCACAATGCTACGAATATGTGCGGTCACAAAGCGAAGTTTTCTTCACTGTCGTCGATGTTTATGTTCACGAGAATGACATTAATCACGTTGGTTCTTTTTCAGTGTGCATAGATGGTAGTTTTTCCATCCATTCATAGAAGGTAGCCACGTTGCACGTCGCATCCAAAGCCACCAGATTCTTGTTCACATTTGAGGCGTGGCGCGCAGTCGGTGCAGCAATAGCCAGATAAATAGACGGAAACACATAGTTTGCATGACACTTGCAACGTCATGCCTTCGTGTGTAGGCGCGACGGATGCCTATTGGCCGAGAGAGATTCCGGTTTTCTGGTCGAGAAACCTCCCTTTCAGTGTTGTGAAAGCCACGATTTTCTTCTGTTATGTTCAGTATACCACGCAATGCACACGGCGAAACGGCAGGTGGGCCGAATCGCTAAGATATCGCTGTGGACACGACGTCCGTACGCAGCCTCGCCGTCCCCGGAAGTCGTCTGCTACCTGCATCCCTGGCCCACGTTGATGTTGTAAGCGTCGTGCTCCTGTTTTCTTTCTCGGGCTTCCGTACGTGATTCACCCTGATGCTGTGCAAATAGCGCACCAACTTAATCGACTACTAGCGAACATTGTTTAACTGCGCTAACAAACGGACCACAGAGACAGCATGGGACAAGGACGGGCGCAGTCCTTGCGCCCGTCCTTGTCCCATGCTGTCTCTGTGGTCCGTTTGTTAGCGCAGTTAAACAATGATCGCTAATATGTACCAACTCGCCCAACAACAAGTTCTGCTAAACTTAATCGACTACGCCTACATATACCTCCCTGAGCTACAGTATACGAACCAGGGATTCAACAATAAAATCCGATTTTCCATCTCAGCCCATGAATGCAACTTGAAATTGAAAGACTCCTACCCAAACTTGGAATAGTGAACCTCCCAGTGCAATCATCAATTTCAGTTCGTGCGCCTGGATTACAAATGTGGCTATTTTTCGAAGAGCCTGTGATCTGTATAACTTTTCTCATCGTTGAACAAGGTACACAATACATGCGCTGTTACCGGGGGCGCGATGCACTTTCTGAGGCGTCGCAAAGCCTACAAACTAGAATGCTAGATCGCAGTGTTTCGTAATAAGGTCATAAGGCAACCGTACACGAGAATCTGCTGCAGGCTGCAGTCGGTTAGTCCCTGTGGTAATCGTGGGTAATTAGACATATTTAAAAGTAAAGTTTTCTTTGCGAAGCGTCCCGGAATTTCCTAACCGGGCTCCTGCTTGTGTTTTGCCGAATGGCTCACGCTCAAAAAAAAAAAAAAAAAGAAAGAAGAGACTGAATTACATGCCTGATGGTGGGATCGAACCTCGGTACCCCCAGCACAGCAGCACGATGAACGAACCATTAGGCTGTAATCACGCGTGTACTTGTACCGGGCCAACACCTGCTGCCTCCTTTGGGCTTGTCGCTGTACCTATCACATTTCGTAGCACGGGTTCACGGCAGCACATCCTCGCGTTCGCATTTTCTTCACTCCAATGACTTGTGAATATATTGTACAAATATTAGCCAGTCTCACCGCTGTCATCGCCATCGTCTTCGTGACACTGATGGAAAACCGCTGCCGCAGGTTTGTGAACGCGCAGCGTAAGATGCAAAGAGCATGCTAGCGAAGGTTATTGCACGCTGTTGTGAGCGTTGAGTGACAGACGCAGATGAGAAGGGGCTGCTCCTTGGGCAGCTTGTTACGTGGAAGGACGTAGTTTGGGCGGTGATCTGTGACGTGCGCGCGACTTCGGCGCTATCGCGTTACCGGACGACTAAAAGCCGAACTACACGTACGCTTGCCAGCGCGCGAGAGCGCGCGCCCACGCGCCTATACGCATGCGCAGATCCTGTGGGACCGATCGTACGCGTCGAAGCGCGCCGCGAGCACGGGTATCTTCTCCAGACAAATATCGCTGCTCTCGGCGCCTCACAAAACGACGAAACGATGTCTAACGAGGCAAGGAATAAAACAGTGAGCCAAGTGGGCGTTCGCTTGTAGGTCTCGTAGGTTCAAAGCTCCATTCCTCCAGAGGCGCGGCAAACGCAAGGCGTGCGGACGCCAGCATATACAGATCAATGTCTGTTAGAAGGAATGTCACTTACGTCCATTCGCTCGTTTAACACAGCTTGTTTAGCCCGATGTCAAAGCATCAGCAAGCGCTCGAGATAGACGAACACGAACCAGTCGAGCAAAACGCAATAACGCAACCTCTAGCTCGCTCGCAATGTAGAACCGTATACTGACGCTTCACGGTACTGCGCAAAAAGCAATAAGCATTGTTATAGGAGTCTAAAACTGATGTGTACTAGCGTTATGGCTGATTCAAGCAGATACACAACAGGTGCAAGGATTGTCGATGCAGCGAAAAGCATGAGTTGAGCTGCAGTAGTGGAGTTGCTTATCGGCCACATCTATGACGCGGGACGCTTGGCCAGTGATGCACCCGTACACCACACGTCGCGTGGCGAGAACGTGTTATCAAAACTTGTGATAACGATAAAGTTGAAGTCACCGCTACTATATTACATTTATCACACGTTAATGTGCGTAACATTACACCTTACAACATCGGATAATGCGGGAAAGGCGAAAGTTAGCGGTGTGTAAGTCGAGAGCACTATGGGCGAAGTAGAGAATGCGCCACTGAATAAGCCAACAGCATAACCGGGAAGACGCAACGCAAGTTAACGCATTAGGAGGGTTTCACATAATTTTGCGCACGAACAAAGGAATGCGGTGCCCTTTGGGCTTCTACCACTTTATTCTATTTAAACACCTTGCTTACGTTCTAGACTCGACAACTGACAACCTGAATTTTGTCCCAAATAAAACACGATAGCTTAAGCGGCCACGACTGCTGAAGCTTTGATAGAGTTTTCCTTTTCTTTTTAGATTGAATTCTATATAGGAGAGTCTAAAAGCTTTCTAGAGACATGTCTTGGCAAAAACTATACTCTGCACTTCAGAAGCTGAACATTGAAAGAATAAGCGGTTTGGCACGGTTCGTGTGTTAGCATCAGGGCATTTCACTGTTAGTGAACCTCACACATATTCGGTTCTTCAGTAGTCAAGGCGCTGACAAAAAAGAAAGCAGTAGAAAATAAAGTCTAATTCTTCAGTCCAGTGGAAACTTAAATATTAAGCTGCCTTCTAGGGAGGCCACCGAAAATTGATTGCCGCATGTATTCATTGAACTTCGATGACACGGCTTTTTAAACCTAAAAAAAAAACCGGAAAAACAACATCAACAACCTTGAAGCAACAAGAAGGAAGTTTACTCCATGGAGCTTCTGTCCTTGAATTTAATACAACGAGGGGTCTGTGTTCTTGTCCACGCACCCAGAAATCAGGGATAGAAATAGCATTGTCGTTTTGACGCAGTAACATTATAGTCCTACTTGTAATAGCACGAAGCAGAAAAGAAAAACTGAGACAAAATTAGCATTACGAAACTGTTATAAAAAGATATAACACAGTGCGGCAAGCCAGGCGTGGAGAACAATAGGAGGTTATAAAATGAACGCTGTGACGCACAAGACACGTCAAGCGTGAACGCACGACGTTTCATAAGTATCCAAGAACACATCCCTGGCGGGTCGTTATCATCCGTTTAGCCAACGTTTGTGGAGAAGCAGCAATAAGCGCTGCGTACAAAAGCAGCTTGCAGGTTATCCTCGCGAAACACAGGGAGCTTTGTCCGAGCTCAAGCAACGGCGTTGTTATTGCTAAGAATATTTACAACTTTCAAGCAATTTTTTTTTTTTTGTAACGGCCGAAGCACTGGCTCTTAAAAGATAGGCACATCCCATTACCATCTCAGAGAAAGCACTTCCTGCTTATTTTGTGAGGGTGATCTGAGTACAGGTTTCGACGAAAACGCACCCGCTTGAAAGTTCTCTGCTAGCTAACCATAACACGTTCATGCCTTGCGCAATATAGAAAAAAAAGTGTGCTGAGTGCGTAGTCGAGCGGTAATTTTTCGGTGTATCACGTACTTATCTTAAGCTTGTCAAAAAACTTTTTAGGTAGCACGTATCGAGCAACAGGAAGCTGGATCTGGATGTTTACAGGATGACATAAAATTTTCTCCCTAACAGTTTTGTTCTGAATACATTATTTGAGAAGTTGATTATGCAACTAAATTTGTAATTAGGGAAAACTGCACGAAATGGTCTTACTTGTTCCAAGCGACGGCAAACAACACCAACTTGGTTTTTTCCTGGTACTTGACACTTGGACATCTCTAAATTTCGGAACAAGGTACCTGGGACACGTGGCTACAGGTTGTGCGTGGGCGCAATGCTAGCGTCTGCCGTGCAATACAGTATAATTAGGTAGAGCGTTGACGATGCGTCCGCTCGGCTTTTCTAGTTTCTTTTTTTGCCGCCCAATGTAGGCCACGTTTCTGTGTGAAGACCATCGGACCCGCAGTGACTGGGCCGTGCATACGCCTCGATAGCCGGACAGCACGACGGCGGTGGTGGCATCAACGGCGGCGCCCACGGCATGAAGGCGCCTCAAGCATTCGTGTAATTGCCGTCGCACTAATAAGCAGTGAAGGGAGCCAGCTGTCGACAAAGCTGAAGACGGAACCGTGCGCAATCGGCGTGCGCAGGTATCGTTGGCACAGCGAAAATTCCTGCATCGGGGAACGCGCCCCGAATGTAAGGCAGCACTGACGCAACGCCTGATTGCTGTCCACTAACACTACGAAAACTTATTACAGGACCCCGACACTCTTGATGGGGTTGTGCACTATGTAACGTGAGAATCGGTATAGGCATGAACCGCTTTACTCCATATAAGGGTAGTCTCGCTACCGTTCGGCGCTGTCCCTTTGTCACACGCTTTCGCCGACAATCGTCTGTGGAGCTGTAGTACCAGAGCTAAACCAATTGCTATTCTTGTCAATGCTCCAGCGCCTTTCGGGCCAAAGTCGCCCCGTCTTCTTTTTTTTTTCTTAATTTTTTTTCTCGCAATACGATACCTCCGAAATTATCTGGTTGTGCGGACCACGACTATAACTTTACTTCTCCAAGAAACGTCGCCAAGAAACAACCGCGACAGACGGCTCACGTGTGCTACGAACTCCCTAAACGAGCAAATTCCTCGAGGAGTTCATTGATTCGGCACTGAATGCTGCAGTCCACGGTCCGCCCTGATGAGGGCCCTTACGATCCAGCCCATCAATCCAACAAACTTGCTTTTTGCAGTTCTTTCTCAATATACTGGCAAAGGACTCGAACCCATGCGGCTTTCTGACAAACTATAGCGAGTGCGGCATTCAACTGCTCACGTAAAACGGTCGTCGCTCTGCTCATATTTCTCTTTATTTTTCAGAAAACAAAATCTTAGTGCAACGACATGTTCACGCTAAAGGTGGGTGCTTGGATATAAAGGTCACCCGTCGCATTGTGTGCTTGTTCGCAGGGATATAATTCTCGCGATTGCCGCAGAGCAACGAGGCGGTTTCTGTGCGCAGAAACACCATTATTCGGTGAAAGAAGCCTGCACTCTCGCTGGTCGTCGAAAACCAATCGAACAGAGAACGTTGACTCGAATTTGCAAGAGTTTTCTGACCGAGAGGTTCGTAATGCGAAGCCCTGCAGGACACTTCGGACCGAGAGCGGCGGGCGACCGTTCGAATGGCTCAACACGGAATAAAAGAGCTTAAAGGCGTATAGTGTAAACTGCAGCCTCGCTCTCCGGTCGCCCAATGATCTCATTGACTCCTGCATACATGCATACATTCACAAGTTTTCAGAAAAAAGACGCGCTTAGGCCGCAGTACCACATTTCTAGGCTTCCCTTACTCGCGGCAAGCTCTTGTGGTTGCGAACATGCGTTCTTGCTGCCTGGTCATATCCCGTTTCTCTGAACCCCCCACCCCTCCCCGATTCACGAGTAATCACGTGATCGTACACCAAGAAGCCCAGTGCGATGGCAGAAAAGCTATCCACGGTTTCCACGAGTGCAGACCGTTTAACGAAAGCGTATTTGTCTCCACGGGGCCACTTGTAGATGGCTTCGGCTGGCATTCTGAATTCCCTTTTTCTAGCTTTAGTGTGCAGTCGACCACGTGTCAAGGTACGAAATCGACATCTCGCTCTTTAAAACGATAAATGCTTGTTCACGTGATTGTACGATTAGGGCTAACGGGCTTACTTATGTTTCAGTGCTTCCGTGACCGCGTATCTACTTCAGAGGGAACAACCTTTTCGCATGTAAATGTAATAAACAAAACAAACTGCGTGCCTAATGGGTTCCAGCAGTATGTACTTTATTCGGGACTCGTCCAAATATCAGCCCTGTTCGACATTGTCCGGCGATGGTACGCACGCGAGCTCGCCGTTTGAGTTTAGAAATGGCTGATCCTCCTTTTCGACAAGAACGCAAGCGAACCAAATAATTTTGTTTAGATTATACGCTTCACTCCCATAGTAGCCCAGGTGCCGAAATTTTTGACCGATGGTCTATTCATTGGGGAATGAAAAGTATTGTTGTTTGTGTACTTGGCATCTGTACTTATATTTGAACTGTGAATGTTGCCTAATAGTTTTCGGGTGGATTTATGCAGCACAGTGATTTCAAGCGAGAAAATGCGCGTTGTGAACAATTGAGCCCGTCAGAAACCATAAAGCAAGAGAAGCTCTTGGTGCACGGGTATATGACTCCCATGAAACAGCTCATTCACGCTAAAGAAAAAATAATTTAATACTTACCCTAAATCTTGTAGTAATGAAATACTTAAAGGGCCCCTGAAACGGTTCGGACAAATTTTGTAGACGCGTAGGGTACAGCTTAAGTAGGACATTCGCACCACAATTTAAGTGAAGCGTTACGTATTAATGTAGTTACAAGCGATTAGAAGTTACCCTCCTCCCTAGCCATGCTTTTCCTCCTCAACTCGTTCGCCGAGCGAGCGGGACTAAGCTCCGCCTTCAATCGTTCGGCGTCACGATGCGACGTCACATCGTCCACTTCCGGTTGTTTTGGAGCCCGCCCCCGCCCGCGCGAGACCTCTCCGCTAGCCGCTTGGCCGTCGACCCCAAGCGGAGCTATCGAAGCAGCGTGCGTTGCGAGCAATCTGTCGTAGCGCCGAACGTGTCTGGTATTCCGGTAACCACAGGCAAGCTGATCATTTCGGCAAATGACTGGAGGCATAAACTCAAGCTGATGAAGGAACTTTAGCGTAGACGTACGTGAGCGGCCTGAACGGTCTGCACGGTCCAGACACTTGTTGGCGCAGCGCTTAACCAGCCAAACGAAGCGCTAATATTGCTCTAAACAAGTGTAAAACATTTTAAACATTTATAAAAACAACGTGTTGATGATTACAGTCCTGCGAAAAATACACACCAGCAGCAAAGAAGAATACACTTCGTTGCTGCTACTGTGTATGGTTGAGCTCTGTGCCACCAGGTGGCTGCACCGTGCAGACCATTCACATTTGCCCTTCGGCTCATCTCATGGCTCATCCCGTTACGGCACAGTCAAGCGGCCAGACCCTGTCCCCTTGCGCTTGCGTTTGCCCTAATACCGGACTCGCGAAACGTTATTGCGTTAGTAATCTTCCGGTGTAAAGTGACGGCCACAAACGCGCAAATCCTGGCGCCGATCGGATAGCGGCAGTCCGATGGGCAGCAGCCAGTTCGCTCGTACCCTGCCTTGCAGAGGGACACGATGTCACAGCTTGACATATTGCCAGTCGCTACTTTTGTAGTCCACAAGGCAACAAAGTCAACCCGGTCGAATCATAGTGCTCGCGAAAAGACTGAGACCGACTCTAACCGCGGAGCTCTCGTCAAAATGGGGTACGTTGCATACAAGCAGACGACCATTGCTGTTTGCCGGAAGTGCTTGTGTGTACTGAAAAATTGTTCTTGTGCATTCTCTTTATGTTACTTTCTTTTTATAAAAACAAATTAACTAACATGCCAACTATTACGAAGATCATTTGTTTACTATAAAGTTGGAAAAATTATCAATCACGCGCCCTGATCGGCCAATCGGATAGCTCGCCCCACTGACGTCATATGGGTGATTTCGGTCATAGGGGTAGGGGCGGCTTAAAATTCCACCGAGCAGTGCGCTGCGATCGGCAGCGATGTGCATTTTTAAAACCTTATAATAAATTACACGCTTTACGCGGAGCACTTAGATGTGTCAATTATTGATCAGAAGGACCTACTCCAACGACTCAGTACGTTTGTAGAAAATCGTCAAAAGCGTTTCAGGGTCCCTTTAAAGAACGTTACTGTGGATATTACTTTTTAGGCTCGTTTTTTTTTTCTTTTTACGAATGTATGACGACAGCTCGTCACAAGATTGAGACACAGAAATTCGCAAAGGAAATCTTCTTTTTAGAAATGTGTACATTTCAAGTCAGCATAGAAAATATTCTAGAGTGATTCTTTGCTCTTTTCAACTTCCCGTTATTTTCATGTATGAGAGAACCATTGGGCTTGTTTCTTGGGCAAATAATAATTTCTGTAATTTATATGATGCAGCGAGCAGTTACAACGTTGTTTTCTTGAAAATAACATATATTTGTTCCTTCGTGAGAGAGCAAAATTTGTTGCACGATGAAATGTTTTCTACAGACTACAATGCTGGCACCACGTGAAAATGCTAGGAATGCTGTTGTCAAACATACCGTGGGGATTGCCTTTATCTAATGGCTAATGAAGACAGCAGAAACGAAAAAAATTACGGAGGAAAATGAAGGAATAATGCATTTTTTTCTGGCTTGTTGCTGTTCCCCATAAAGACTATATACGCATAGCAGATATTCATGTAAAGAAGATACTCTAAAGGTTGCGGCAAATATATCGGGGCTAGCAGTCATTTAATAAAGCATAACGTCATGAACTTAATAAAAAATACATGTACTAGAACATCTTGACTTAATATTGGTGTCACGGTCCGCCTCGCCTTCTGCTCCATTTCCTACCATATAGAATCCAGCCTGGTCGGACGGGACAAAAAGTTGGAGGACGCTTAAGCTTCACCTTTAGGAGCGGAACGCGATATAATTCAGAAATCCCTGAGCGCTTCTCTCGCTTCCCGGTAATTTCAGCTTATGTAATCGTGATGTTCACCGGGAGAGAGAGAAAATTTGGAGTACGCTTAAGCTTCGCCTTTTAGAGTCGAACATGATAGCGTTCAAAGACCCCTTAATGCTTGTCATGCTTCCCGGCAACGCTCAGCTTATGCAACCCTAACGTTTACCTGGAAACGCTGGCTGCGAACGCTATGCACGAAAGCGAGCTTCCTGGTAGAAACGCGGCCTCATGCGTGGGTCGATCTCCTGTTATTGTTTCGCGCTTTTAATGGTTTAGTCTGAGAAAAAAAAAAAAAAAGGCGCCCTGTGTGTGTGTGTTTCTTCTTTGTCCTCCGTCTTTTTAGCGCCTTCACTTCAGGAGTTAACATAAATGACATGCGCTGTTGGTGTGTTTTTCCATTACCTTTGTTTGTGGGCTGCCGTTCTCAAAATTACCAGGAATAACTTTGGAAAAAATGAAAGGCAAGGTACGAGCAGCTTTGGCGGTAGAGAAGTGGTCATGTATGCGTGGTTCGGAATTGAACCGAAATTCGTTTTTGCCCAGGGACGCGGACGTGGGACGCCAGATTTTCGCGGTGGGTTTGCCTTCCCATCCGTGTCTGTCCGCTGCCGGCTGCTTGCTCTGCGATTTCTGCTCCGTCTGTTACAGCATGATCAGTGTCCAGCGCGTGAACTCGCTTGCTATTTCCTTGGCACAAAAATTCGCTACATGTTACCGGGCGTACACTTAAATCGCGGACCACAAGTGTTAAACGCACCTACATTTTACTGTACGGCCGTGGCATTTTATCGCCACATACAACAGGTATGTCCTGATGTAGACGTTCTCCAAAACCGTGTAGTAGATACTATGTCAGCCTTACTGCTTCCTCTAGTTCCCCCAGCGCGCCTCGCACGTTCAAATAATGTGTCGTGGGATGCGATAACGGCATCATTCCTGCCTGGCCACCTACGCGACTTCATGTGGCGTCTAGGGTGGCAAGTGCTTCCAACTCGGGACAGGCTTGAGCGGTGGGGCATTGTCCCATCTTCGCGGTGTCCCAATTGCCCCCTTCAAGAATCCAATAAACATGTACTGCTGCAATGCGTCGTTGCCAGGATATTTTGGAGGGCCGTGCATACTGGATTTCGTGGCCTTGGAGTTAACCGCTTTATTACGTCTGGTCGCTGCTCACGTGGCCGCTTCGCGCGACTTTTAATTGCTGCGGGGGCCTTCTGTCTATGGCGTAACCGGTGCGAGGCAGTTGCCACGGGACGTCGTCACCGCGCTCTGTTTCCACTTATGGGGAGGCTCTACTCTGAGCTACTGTCGTTTCTGTCGGAGGAGTTGTTCTTCCTTGGAGAAGAAGAGTTCCTTCGACAATGGTCATGTCGTTTCCTGTCGGTGGCTGATGGACGCGTATGGCTGAATTTTCGTCCAGCCTGGTTCTTGTAGCCAGACTATCAGAAGTATTCAATTAATGCACATGTGTCCTCTCGTATACATGATCATTTTTGTATATACACATCTCGTGCACATCACTTCAAAATTGTGTAAAGTGTTCTATCACATCATCACTGTACATAACCATTGTGTACACTGTATATATTGAAAATCATTTTGCACATGTGGCATTTAGTTTATGTGTAACTGTTGCTTTCGGTGGGTATATGTGTTTATATGTTAGTGCGTGAGGACTCGGACATTACTTACGTCGAAAACGTGCTGTGTTTCGTTTCTTACATGTTATCGTCCCGGTGGAATTGTGTCGTGATTATGACTCAGTGTTCGTATCGTCTCTTGTCGAAATAAACTTTTTCTAAACACACAGATTTTCTGCGACATCGGGGCCTTCATAGGCATCGTTGTGAATAACCAACATGCCGCAGAAGCTTAAGGGCTACGGTATTCCGCTGCTAATATCGCGGTCACGGTTTCAATCCCTGCACCGGCAGCCGCGTTTTGGTGGCGGCGATATGCAAAAAGGGCTCGTGCCCTTAGCTCTAGCCGAGAGTTAAACACGAGGTGCAAGTTGGTCAAAAGTTAATGAGCCCCAAGTGTTGCCGAGTCGTATCGTGGTTTTGGCGCGTAGAACACGAGAATTAAATTTTTCTTAATTCCGAAAAGATCGTCTGCTTCTCCTGCAGCTTTCTGCTAAAAGCCAGTGCATACCAAGCTCCCTTGTTTGTGAAATCTACGCGTTAAGGTGCATAACAATAAATGTCTACGAGGTGTATAGGGCACCTGTTTGCGGGTGTAGGGCACGAGCTGCCGCCATTTTGCGGCCGCGAGTTTTCTCATTTCATCACACCACGTAATTCTCCACCGGCCACGCGTGAGCTTAGCTTCCCTTGTGACCCATTCTGTGACCCTAATAGACCAGCGGTTATCCCCCATGGGCCTTACGAGCCCTGCCCATCCCTATGTTCCCCCTTAATGTGAGATAGAATATTGGCTACCCTTATTTTCTGTCTAATGAACATTGCTGTCTCTCTGTTTCTTAAGGAATGGCTACTGAACCTGGGTATTTCACTCGGTTTCTTTTGCCATTTGTTGGGGCCAGGGTGAAACCCGACAGCGCAAATTCGCCATACACACACGGTATTACTGAAGGTGTCATGTACGGCTGTTGGATTGCTGTGCGTGTCGTTTCTTGGAGACGTGTTTCTTGCTAACGGCATTCAAGGTTTTGAATTGTCGTGCGTGCTTCCTTCTGGAATGCGTAAAATGTTAGAGCCTGTGGGCAACACAAAGCTGACAGCGTTTGCCCACTCCCCCGCTCCCTCTTTGATTCGCCTAAATTTTACAAATTCCTCCGTGCGCTGAACAGCATAAATGTATATAAGTTGGTGGGCAATAATGTAGGACACTTTCTGATTCCTAAACAACGTGTTCCTAAAAAAAAAAAAGCGCTAACAAAAGTCTGGAATTACGTCTGTCTTTCGTCGAAGGCAGACGTTCGTGTTCGGTTAACCGTGAAATTGTGTCTCTGGGCGTAAGCGCGGTTAATGACGGCTTGCAGTGTACAGGTGCTCGTTTTGTAAGGCCAGCAAGGTCGTCGCTATAGGAAGTCAAGAGCAAACTCGCCGTAAACGGAGTGAGACCAGTACACACTGATACGAAACGCCGGCCTATATACGTCCTCCGTACTTTCTGTGCAGTACCAGAAACATCACGCAACCAGTAGGACAGCGAAGGGTGTGGCAGTAAAAGTCGTCCGGGCTTTTCGGACTTGTGTCACGCTAACAACTTTCTTTTTTTTTTTTTGATCGCCGAGTCACGCAACCTACGCACTTATTCTACGTTGCTACAAAGAGAAAGCGGGCGGTGACGGTACAGAAGAATGAAGCTGGGAAACGAAAGGGCTCGAATGCTGCGGAAAACGACGGCCTGTGTACACGATGACGACGGTCCGACAGCATTGCTCGTTTAAGCCCGCCGCTCGCGAGAAAGGCTCCCTCATGTAAGCAAAGCGCACGCACTGAGTTTCCTGCGACTAATGAGCGGGAAGCACTGTTTATCCTTATACGAGTTTTGGAGGGAGATTCAGCTTAATCGAATACACTACGTTCAAGAAGCGGAACAGTTTCAAACAAAATCATTGTGAGGCCCGCCAGCACCTTGTTAAGCGAAGCTGTTGCTCGGTTATGCCGGAATTTTGTATTTTTGAGATGGGGCATGGGCCTCTTGAAGTGGATGGCATAGATGCCCCAGGACTTAATTGCTATGTTCTTCATTAACGATTCCGGGCTGTTTGTAAGGGGTATTGCATTGTCAGGAACTTTCAGTGCTTGCTTAAAGGTGCTGGAGTACAGGCGTGCTTCCCCAGCAACTTGTCGTCTCTGAAATCTCATAGAAAATTTAACGCACCGCCGTGGCTAGTTCACGAAGGGATCCCAGCCTTCAGCGAGTTTTCGGTTCCTTTCAAGCAATCATTGCGAGCGGTCCTTATAAGTACTCCGGGTCCTCGATTCGCTTATAGGCTCCTTTGTGACGTTGAGAACATCCCGGAGCTGCTCGGAAATTCTGGCGGAATTGCCAAATAGCTGTACCGCTTGAAATATTTCTCAAAGCTCCTGAACAGCAGTAAGAGGCCCAGGTTAGCGAGCTTTTCTTCAGGTGGCCTTTCCTGTATTTGTATTTAATGCTGAATACGAGTCTGAAAAGCCATATGTACACATCATCAAGCATGAGTAAGCAGTTTGTGATCACCGGTTTTTATTGTCGCATGTCCCTATAGCTTACGATGAAAGAGAAGTCGGTTGCTTTATTGACCGAGCGCTGCGATTGGCGCGTTTGTCTCCCGGTATTGAATAATTGTTAGACTATTAGTGTTTAACGTCTTAAGATGACACACGGGCTATGGCAGACAATGCAATGAGGGGTCCAGTTTACTTTTTAGAACCTGCAGCTATATATTTTTACGTATTTCAATCAAAACGCGGCCGCCACAGCCAGACAGCAAACCTCCAGCCTTGTTCCCAGTATACCTGTACGCTAATCCACAGCGACTGATATATTGGTGTCCGTTCTGGGCATGACATATCTGCCATGGTAATTTCATTCCAGTGTACGTATGAACCAAGGAAAGGTACGAGAGGTATGCTTGATGATTTTTTAAGCGAAGTTATAAAGGCGCGCCACTACATAAGTTCTTAAGCGCGAAGCAAACATACCTTTCTTCAAGGAGAAAGTAAATCTAGGTGGACAAAACGTGCCGACGAGTTTGTGACGTGACGTCGAAACAATGGGAACCCGTGAGAGTGATACCAATATTTTCCTTTTTCCATTGTATTCTTACCCCACTAGTAACGAACCATTTTATAGCTGAAGGGAAAAAAAAAAACGGGAGCGTTCCTGATGCCCAGCACACCGCTAAAACCGGTCCGGAGCTTGTCTGGAGTGCATGTGAACTTGTCAGAGTGATGTGAGAACGACCACGATAATTCGTTCTGCTTTTGTTAACGCTAGAATGCCTGCTTTCTATGCAATCTACAATCTATACTTGACTAAAGATAACGTGGCGAAATTTCATTTTTTGTACCTTCCTTTAACGGCAAGCGATAATCTCGCATTTGGTTGGGAACTGCTACATAGTTGAAATGGCCGACTTGATTTACCAACATCGTCCATTCATTTACGAATGTAACGCCGCAGATAAGCTGGGGACATACTGCATTTGTTGTGAACGTTTACGATTCATATCCTGTGGATATAAAGTAAGTGGGCGCGGGATAGAATCCCGGCCACGGGGGTCTCGTTCCGGTGGGAGAAGAAATGCAAAAACACCTGTGTAACGTGCAATGGGTGCACGTTAAAGACCCCCAGGTGGTCTGAACTATTCCGTGGTCCCCAATTACGGCGTGCCTCGTTTTCATATCGTGGTCTTGGCACGTACAACGGCATAGTATTTCAAACTAATTATATAAATGGACGAATAATAAATTCTGGAAATAAGCAAAAATAAATAAGTACATCTTAGTCTACTCTAGTCACGTTGGCATCCGTGCAATTAGCACCTTTAATTTCCTCAGCCATTACCAATTAATGTGCATATCCGCAGTCACTACTTTTTCTTCATTCATCGAATTCGCTTCTGACACTAACCACCCTGTAACCTGTATACCGTCTACGCAGCCGAGACAGGAGGCAACGACACGCGTGGGAGTTTCGATGAATTCCAAGGAAAGGTTATCGGAACCCTCCTGACCAGCATCCGAGCTTTCGTAATCTACTGAGGGAGACGAGTATGGCTCCTACGCGCGAGCAATTCAGCCGATGACCTAAACGAAAAAGCGAACACTGACGTCAGAGAAACGTGAAATAGACCGTGTCTATCTAAAAATTCACATGAGACAGCATTACGAGTGCAAGCTTTCGAAAGAACCTGTGCACAGCGCGCAGATCGACCCCTGGAGAGCCAATCTCGCAATGTATTCTCGCCTGGGTTTGACGGTTATTTTATTTACTTTGCCGCGAACTGTGCGTTGCGTAGGAATGGCGCTGATGAACCGAAGCTAATGCTCTGGAATCGGTGTGGCTAAACAAAAGGTCAAAAGAAAGTAAAGCGAGTTCCACCCAGTGAAAGCTGTCAAAACAGCGAAGCTGATGGCCATTTTCCCAAGTTTGAACTCGTGCTTAGCGCGATTTTCATGATAGTCTTTTGTCTCGTTTTCGTCGTTTTGCTGGATTCCAGCTTCGGTTCCAGATAGCGCACACTCATTTGCGTGAGCATGTGATCAAACTACAGTCTATCACACACCTTGCAGCTGTGGCCACACTCACAGTTGAGGAATGTTCTCTTGAATCGTCCATCGGCACCTTCCGTGGGAGGAATCTCTCTGCGTCGACGACTCTGCTAGGCCTCCTATTCTCGAAGTTGCCTCTGCTGGCGCTTGGCTTGGGTTACTTTCTCTTGAAAGTGGTCTTTGGCTTGCCTCGACCAGCGTTTGGCTTGCGCTTCCCATTCTCGATCCTCGGTGGTAGCGGCTTCCTCCCGCTGGCGCTTTGCTTGCACTTCTTGTTCTCGAAACTTTCGTGCGAATTCCCGGTGCTGCTCGCGCCGAGCGGAATCCATGGGGTGAAAGGGCGTGCGCCGGCGAAACACCTGCTCCTATACCCATTTCCTCCTGCCCCCCACGCGCGCTCTGATTGGTCAGCTCCAATCCCGGTTGGGCTTAATCCAGCTCCTTGAAGCCCCTTGATAAATTGAAAGTAGCGGCACTCTCCTCCTCGCGGCGCTTTCCTCCTCGATTCTGTTTCCCCGCTGGCTGGACCACCGACGTCTGTACCCTTCGTCCTCTGTCGCTTTTAAGCGCGCGTTCCATCTCTGCAATGCTGACTTTATAGCTTTGCAAGAGGCTAGCGGCTGGGTGAAATTACCGGGATTTAAGGCATTTACACCACCAGAGATTGATCGGGGGGCGTATCGAGCGTCTTCACGGCCGTGCTAGTCCACCGCAACCCCACAGCGATTCAGCATATCATAGATAGCAGCAGAGAGGACTACGTCCTGCTAGACGTTCTGCCCAGAAGAAAGGACGATAAGAGTCTCTTTGTTCTTAATGTATATTGTTCTACGAAAGATAATGGGGTGGGCTTGCCAGACCTCTTGATAAAGACGCAACGGCTAGCGGCTAGGGCTCAAATCATCGTGGTTGGAGATTTCAACGCGCCTTATCCGGAGTGGGGCTACATCCGAGCCACTCCAACGGGAAATAGGCTTTGGCGGGTAGCTGAGGACCTGCAATGGACAATCTTGAACAACCTGCTAGATCACACGAGGATAGGCAACAGCGTGAGCATAGACACCTCTCCGGACCTCACATTTGTGAAAGGTATTAGGGATGCGAAGTGGGTAAACACGGGACAGCCACTGGGCAGTGATCACTATATCCTTTCCACGGTATTTAGTGCTCGTAAGCACAAAGACAGAGTGAAAGGAACTAGAGTGACGGATTGGCACTGATTTCGGAAAGTCAGGAAAGACAGAGTGAGCAGGGAGAACTTGGGAGCCTGGGTTCAGGCGCTCAAGTGGACGTGGAGGGTACCACAGAAGAGGTTCCGACGGCGGAGGAGGGTTTTACGGCGGACTCTAGACTGTTACACATGTGGGAAGCGCATGCGAGTCTCCTTCGGAGGTGGAAGAAACCTAAGTATAATGGGGTGCTCCGCAGGAAGGTGGCCAAGCTAGAAGAACCTTCCGATACATCCGATTATTTCCGGAGGATAGGACTTCGGAGATTGTGGTCGGAGAATTTAAATCGGATCCCTTCCCGTTGGGGGGCAGGGGGACACCGCAAGGGTCGGTTTTATCACCGTTCTTGTTTAATCTCGCCTTGATCCAGATACCGCCAAGGCTGGCAAGGATATCGGACTTAAACATACATTTTACGCGGATGACATTACTCTATGGGTAACAAGGGGAAGCGAGGCACAATTGGAGGAAACTCTACAACAGGCAGTGGATATCGCGGAAGACCTAGCGGGGGGGGAGGACTCTCGTGCTCTCAGCCCAAGTCCGAGCTTTTTGTGCTTAGGGATAAACCAAGAGGGATACATGCGAGGCGCTATGTGCCGCCACCACCGCTGATGGTGAAAGCCGGGGATAGGAAATTCAGGTGAAGTGAGAAATACACAAGGGTTTGTACACAAAACCTTTGCCCAAAAATATGCATCCGATACATCACGAGAACCGCAGGAACGCAAGAGCCAGAGCTTTACTTGCTAAGTACGGGAAGTGCAACGGGGCAGTCTACGTAGATGTCGCCGAGTATAAGAACAAGGACGCATTTGCAGCTGCGGTGGTGGACGGGCGGGGACGCTTAGCCACCTCTGGATCAGTCAAAACCCGCTCCTCACAAACTGCAGAGGAGGCGGGGCTAGCGCTAGCTATAGGTAATACTAAAGCTGACCTAATTTCCAGCGACTCTAAAACAGCCATCCGAAATTTGGCGAGGGGCAGAATCTCTGTCACTGCGGCAGGATTGCTAAATCGGGCCACGGGGCAAGGGGCTACGGAGGTGGAAATTGTCTGGCTACCAGTACACTCTAGGAACCCTGGGAACGAGGCGGCTCACATGAATGTTCGAGGTTTCGTCAGCCCAGCAGGTGGACAGGACCTTCTGGGGAGGTCCACGAGAGATGGGCTGGTGTCCTTTCACGACATTACTAACCATTACAAACTTGAGCGGAGAATTTACCCGTACCCGGACAAGCAATTGGTGAAGGCGCAGGAAAGCGTCTAGCGAAGATCTTTCTATAACCCACACGTGTTAAACAATATCTACCCGGGCGTTCAGCCGGAATGCAAATGGGGCCAGGAACTGGCCACCTATGACCACATATTATGGAGCTGTAGCATAGCGCCGCCACCGGCGGATATTATGCGTGATCCCTTTCTCGAGCAGTGGGAGGCCGTGTTGGCCAGCTCAGACCCGGTCGTCCAGACAAGGGCGGTGGAGTGGGCCACCCAGGCCGCCGTCAGCCATGAGCTGATGGCCATCTAGCACGGAATCGTCCGCACATGCGTTCTGACGAAAATAAAGTTTTTCCATCCATCCATCAATGCCCGCCGGCTGCGCAAGGCACGCTTTTTCTCCTGGGCTCCCGCGTACGCGCCGCAGCATTCTATGGAGGCGTGTTATTTTGGGCCAGTTCCGCGCCCCAGTGGTCTTGAAAATTTTGAGAAATGCTCATAACAGCATCGATAACACTGTTATGAGGTCGGGTTGACGAGGTTGGTTTTTTCTTAAAGCCGTATGAACGGGGCATACTGATGTAAGAGGAGCTTTGAGGCGACTTCTATGCGCCATATCATATTTCTGCCACATGATGAGATGTTTTGCTTTGTGCGTCTGATCTAGTATTGTTTGTGGCATATTCCTTTGTGTGGGGCTTATTAAGCGAAAGCCTTCGATTTCTATTTCAAGCTCGCGTTGTGAGCTACAGAAAATATCACGTGACTGAACGAAGGCCGGAAGCAAACTAAAGCATGTGCAGCCGTGTATAAGAGCTGATTACTGATTAGGAAATTTAAATATTGATGGATTAGTGATTTGATTGCATTAAGACGAATGAAGGTGTATTAAGGAGGATTAAGGTGTATTAAGGAGAACTAAGGTGGATTAAAGTCGATGAAAGTGGATTAAGGTGTATTAGGTAGAAATGTGGTGGATTAGGGTGGATTGAAGTGAATGAAGAAGGATTAGGGCAGATTAAGGAGGACTAAGGTGCATAACTGAGGATTAGGGTGGATTAGGGTGGATGAAGGTTGATTAAGGTGCATTAAGCAGGATTGTGGAAGAGTAGAGTTGATTAAAGTGAATGAAGGAGGATTAGGGTGGATTAATGTCGATGGAGGTGGATTAAGGATAATTAAGGTGCATTAAGGAGGAGTATAGTGGATGAAGGTCAATTAAGGTGGATTATGGTGAATTAAGAGGGATTAATGTACATTAAGGATGATTAAGGCCGTTAAGGTGCACAATGGATTAATATGAATTAAGGCTTATTACAGCAGGCTCTGCAACCTTAATCAACCCTAATCAGTCTTAATACTCCTTCATCAACTCTAATTCACCTAAATCCACCCTAATCCACCTAAATGCTCTTTCAACTACCTTAATTGTCTTTATACACCTTAATCCACCTTCATTCTTCTTAATACACCCTAATCCACTTTAATACACTCTAATCGACTTCCATCAACTCTCATCCATCATAATCGGTCTTAGTCCTCCTTTATCAACCCAAATTCACTTTAATCAACCCAGGTAGGTAGGTAGGCAATGACTCAAGAATCAAATTGCGCACCCTGGATAGACCATCAATTGAAAAGTCTTGATAAGGTAGCTTATCTCTTTCTCAAAATTTGCATTGGCTATCTTTTGCCACGAGTCGAATAGTCTTAAGAGGAACATTTAGATCGGAGGCCCTGATGTAAATACATGGAAAGAAGAAATCGTATTTTCCGGCAATCAATGCGCCGAATTTGATGAGGTTCGTGGCATTTTAAAGAAAACATTGAAATCTAGAGACGGTTAGTGGCGAATTTATTTTACACTGCCAAGTTTTTGCGGTACTCAGTCTGTCGTTAAGGGAGTCACAGAAGCGTTCCCAATTGGACGCAGCTAGTTGCGTCGCGTACTCTTCCGCTTTGCGGGCAATTTCTGCACTGCGTACTTTTAGCTTCCGGTTCTGTCTTTGTCGCTTCAATTTTTTCGCTAGTCCTCTGCGTGCCTACCAGAGATGCAGTAAGTGAGGGTCTATCTCAGGTATCTCATACGTGCGGGTTAGTTCTTTTGTGACTGCGTCCTTTTTGACCTCACTTATGTTACAGATTTATCTCAGCGCTTGCAAATTATATTTGCCATTGCTTCGGCATTTACATTGTACATCAGTCTAAACCTTTGTTGTTTTCTGAAATGCTTCTATGTACTGATCTACTTACTGTATATGCCATTTATTTTCGGGGCCAGTGATTCTATGGTATTGTTTTCTTTGTTGACTTCTGATGTAAGCCAATTTTATTGTTATATAATACTTATTGCTTATGTATCTTCTGCTTTTTCAATATCTATCACGTTCAAGCAGGAGTAATGCTTTGGGGATATGCGTTCTGAATAAGTGAATTTTTCGTTGCTGTGGGCTGTGTGTTAAAGATATGTTTCGCAAATATGTATGTGAATGATATGGCATGCTGCCTTGAACTGTAGGGGCACAACGGCTCTGTCGGGCATTCTGCCTTTACCTCTGCCCCCTACACGGAGCGAATCCGTGCAACACACAATAATATATATATATATATATATATATATATATATATATATATATATATATAGAGAGAGAGAGAGAGAGAGAGAGAGATGAAAAAGGGAGAAAAACGTTCATTAAGAAAATATTTTCAAAGCTCTTAAAGGGGGGCCCTGAACGACTTCCTATAGAAGTGGAGAAAGGCATTTGAAGTGAAAATAGGCTATTTGAGCAACACTTTTCCGGCACAATGTACTTCAATGCGTTCAGAAAAAGCGGAGTTATCGGCAGTCAAACACGGCCTACCCTGTGCTCCCGTTCCTTCTTCAATGCCTTGCAGTGCGAAGGCAAAGGCGCAGTGGGGCATGCCACCGTGTCGCGCAGTTCAAATTTCATTATTTTTATGTTAACACAAAGGCCACGACTTCCAATTTAGGTGCCTGCGACGCGCTAAACGTAAGCCAAACGCGATTGTCCTCTGCGAGCCGCATTGCGCTGAGCCAGTGTACTCGTGGCGGCACCTCACGGCGGCCGCGGTCTCTACGCCACGTAACAGACGGCAGCTGCGATGGAGGAAGGAATGGGTTATTCCCATACTCCATGGCAGCTACCAAAAGCAGCTGCGTATGGGAATCCTCTTTATTACGAAATAAAGCGTCCAGAAGAGAATGAGGAGCCGGCTCCTGTTGGAAAGAGAGCGTTTGAGAGAAATGTCACTTCGAGCTTCGCTTGCGGGCTCCACGCCAACACACCGCGTACGGCAGCAACACTTGGCTGAGGGGTTCACAGCGGCGTATGCTACCCGCGCACTACGTTATTTCACCAAGCCCGAGGGGTGGTTCAGGGCCCCTTCAAATGACTTACACAGTTCGAACTTTCGGCGCACCCCACCGATAACATGTTCGTCGTTATCTCCAAATGTAAAAATTACTCCCAAATTTGCTTCCTCCCGGGAGGCGAGAAACCTTTGCAAACAATTTATATAACGCATGCAAACAAGTAGAAAACGAAGGTTTTGCATTCTAAAACTGGTACAGCCCAACACAGAAATGAAGAAACAAGCCGAGCCGGCCAGATACAGGAACAGAGCGCTGACTTCCAACTGGTTTATTGGCAGTGCCTTGTGAGTTTAACCTTGCGTGACAGAATTGCGTGTTTTGTGACTCATGATGGCGTAGCCTTCTATCTGTGTGATGCTTTGTGAAGTCCTCGTGTCCTAATGCTTTCTTGTATCTATATATTTCGTGGAACCTGCCAATAAACCAGTTGGAAGTCAGCACTATTTTCCTGTATCGGGCCTCCTCGACTTGTTTGTTTCTTTTTGTGTTGCGATGTACCTGTTTTCAAATGCAATACCAACTCGCCCAATCCTAAACCCTGGTGAAGGTTTAGCAATTTTGCTTACCCCCTCAAAATTTGCCTGCATATCACCCCTATATGGCACGCACGCCGTTTAATTTTTTAATGTAATGTTAGTGACCATAGTTTTTCTAGGAGACTGAAAAGTCAAAGATAAATTATTCTGAAGCTTCGAGCAGCACTAACAACTCCGCTATAAAACAGTTATTTAGGGTAAAAAAGCGGTCCACATGTTAACTATATAAAGCTGATAAATATAGGCGCTATGCAGGCGCCATCCTGTGCGCTAGAGCGAATCAGGGCAGTATTCCGCGAAGCCAGCGGCGCTCGCAAACGGAGGTTTCTAAAGATTGATCGACTTACCTTCCCCAGTGAGACTCATGGGCGTCAGCTATAGGTAAAGTGGATATAAATAATTCTCCAAATGTCACGCCGGCCCCAACTTCTCGCCCACCTCTTTTTGCTTATTTTCCGACAATTTGCTTCTAATTCGGAATGCCCCTCATTTGTGCCGCAAGCACGACTGGGAATTTCTTTTCACTGTTATTTTCTGAATAATACGTTCACTGGTCATTACGTAATATATAAAAAAATGCTTGTCGCAGTGCGCTTCTTACGTTTAACGTGATTCAGCGTGTCGACCGATCGATTCACTGGTTAGGTGGTTCGTCGATTATTAGCCTTACGCAACACAGTCACGAACAAATCCACGGTAGATGTTGTGCATTGATGCTGTCCCCTACCACAGGTTTTATCGCATTTAGATTGTTTCAGTGTGAAGAAAGAATTTACGCAGTTGTATCTTTCGCTGGAATCACCGAATAAAGACGACAATGAACATAGCTAACAGGAGGTGAAAGTAAAGGAAGAAAGCAAGGACGGTAACCATTAAAGCATCTGGTTGGCTACCCTACAGCTGAGAGAAGGGTAATGGCTAGAAGGGAGAGAGCAATAGAAAGACACGTTGAATGCGTGCGTGCGCCGACAGCGCCGCGTGGTCGAAGGTGGCCACACTGGGCAGATGTCCTCGAGAAGCACGAAAGTGCCATCACGGCCTCGTGAGCCGACGAGGGATAGGGACGGTGTTGAAGCAGGCCCTGCATGTACAGTGGCCGATCGTCTAGTCCTCGCGATGAGTTGGAGAGTGATTATCTTTGAAGCACTGATAGCTGGACGAGCTGGTATTGAATACTGACGAATAATAATAATAATGTCATAAGCAAGAGACGCAATTCGTGGCTGCAGCGATTGAAGCGCTTCTAATCAGTTCGACAGAGTTAGGCAGTCAAATTATCCAGTGAATACTTTGGCTTGCTTCAGTGAAACAATAGAGGGTAAGTTAAGATTGCAAACGAAGAGTGTCATGAAGAAAATAGTTAACGGAAATAAAAGCCAGTCGACAGTATTCCGTATATGAACACCATGTTTCACCGCATAAAGAACGTGGGAAGCCGATTTGCTACGCGTGGAAGGGATGCGGTGTACCGCATTCGCCTGTCCCGCGGGAAATGGTACGTCGGCCAAACCAGACGGTGTTTGAATAACCGCTTAGTGGACCACCGAACCTTGTTTGAAATGCCAACCGTCGTGTTATTTGTGCCTGCGTTGCAAATAATGCACATGTAAACCGTTGCTGAATGATTCTAGGGCGCCATCGAGGCACAAAGATGGAGCGGAAGTGCGCTGAAGCGTTCTTTATTCACGAGGTCGGTGGTACATGCGTTGTGAGGCCGTTAGTGGGGCTGCGTACTTTAGACATTGATTATTTCACCACTAATGTTTGAGCTTTATTACACGTTCTTGTGCTGTGTTATGCATTCGGGTTTCTGACCATAAACCACAGTTGCTAGTACTGCGCTTGTGTCGCGTATGCTTCCCGTCCCTGGTTCATTCGTGCCATTGTGCCTCAGGGTGATTGACTTTGCGATTCCAATCGAGCAATGTGACACAAACGCTCCGCGTTCTCTTCGCCGCCGCAGACTTCGCACAGAACACTGTCGGTTTTTTACAGTTAGTGAGCGTGAGCCTCCTCCAAGACAACTCTTAAGGAAATCACAAAAAGCAAAATGAAAGGAATGGCTATATAAATCTATTCTGACTCACGGTGTCACGTGATGCAAATTAGGAAATAGAGTCGACCATGTCAATGACCAAGAACAGCGCATGGTGCCAAATAAGGATAAAATATTCTGCGCAGACTTGCATAGTGCTGCTGTCAGCATCAATACCACAGTTTATGTGCAGACTGTTCTATTATGGGAACTTTCTCTCATATCCAGACCATGAATGTACCATAAACATGTGGCACTGCACGCCTGCATGCGTTTTGAACTGCGAATGAGTAGTAAAAGAAAATAGCAGGGCTCCAGTTCAAGGTGCTCTCTTCTATGCAACCACATGCGAACAAACATTTATTACTCTGCAGAAAGGAAACCACCAGGTAACACGAAAAGCCTCAGAATCTCGCTCCCAGTAGTTTGTCATTCATATTTGGTTGCAATGTATAACCCTATGTCCTGCAACAGCATCCTTGTAGAATCTAGAAGAGTGTAGGAAATGAATAAAAAGAGTGACAGCATGAAACAAAATGACAACACGATTGCTCGGTCAATTTGCTCTCTGGACTCAATCGCGGGTGGTGAGAAACGGGTTACTTAGCCAAGCCACCTTTAATTTCTGCAGCGATATATGCGACGACTGCTCTCGGTGTTTATTGAGTTAAGGGGGGGGGGGGGGAGGGTTGCAACGCCCCTAAGCCAAACCGTAGCTGAAAGTGCCGCGGCTGTGGAGTACTATCGTGTTGAATTTATCAAACTACAGCTCCTTAGCAGACGCCAACAGCGCCCAAGGCGAAAGTTCTAGCAATTTGCCTCTGTAATCAAAAAGCGGGCGTCGTAGCCGGGAATTGATCTCTGTACCGCCTGCGCAAATCGGCCACGGAGCCACGTGGCGTGAACGAGCCGATACATCGACAGCCGAAAGGATCCAGAACGGCAACATCTCTAAATAGGTGACCTTGCGTGATCGCTTTCTTATTTTCTACACGGGTTGGTCACGCAGGTACGCGTGTGCTACCGTTACCGTTTTAGGTGCCTGCCAAGGACGAGAGCGGTCTAAACATGCCCCTAAGAACGAGTACCTGCGTGCAGCTTTAACCTCGACCTGACTTGTGTGGGCTTCCCACAAGCAGTGCACTATCTAGGAGACCACCATGTCGTATAGAGCATATGTTATGTTTCCCGGGGCAAATTTTGGCTCGTGGCTGAACACGCGATGCTGCCGCCATTCAGTGACGAGTATTGCGGAATGAAGGTGCAATGAGTGGGGGGGGGTGAAGGGTTCGAACGGTCCGGACGTTATCCTAGCAACAGGGCCATGCTTTTGAAACACGCGTTGTGAGCAGCGTCATCTGCTTCATACGGTTGCGTAGGAAGAGACGAAGAAAGGAGGTGAGAGGCGCGCGCATGTTAATCTAGATAATTTTAAGAAAGCTGACGTCTTTAGCTGCCTCGAGCTAGTCCTCCTAGCATGGCAAAAAAAAACAACATGAAAATCACAAGAGGGGTCGGGCTTCAATAGCAAGAACACACCGACAGTTTTCCAAGTGATTCAAGGAAAGCTCACAAAATCGCCCAAGAACATGCACACACATCAACACAAGTAATGCTCTGAACATAGTCCAGGAAGGCACAGAAAATAGTAGAAGAACACGCATGAACATCCAAAAAACATGCAGAAACGTTCACAGTACTCTGTAGTTAAATATCCTGGGACCCCTAAGCAGTCTTCATGAGTCGTCAATGCGAAAGCATTATTGCCCAATCGAACTCAGCTGTTTTGGGCGGCCAGTAATGTACCATAGCGATACGTGCTGCCAGCACCAGCAAGCAGCATCAGCCTGCGGTGCCAACACCGTATCCCAGCGACGCGGCGATGCTCTCTTCTCTCATGCAACCCCTTGCGCGCTAAAGGTGAGCAGGTGTTCTCTGTTGGCACGCTCGGCCAACGCGTTCCAAGATAGTACAACGCCAGTGCACTTCGTTCCATGACGTCATGCTACCTTGCCCGACTACCATAGAATTTAGTGGGCCGCTTTGGTCGCGCCGGGTTCGATAGTGGAAATTTGGGTCGAAGTAGCACGACGTCATAAAGGAGAGCGCACAGGCCTGCTATTCGGAAGGCATATGCACTACTCCCTCGTGGCGAGCTCGTGGCGTGACCGAGTGCACAAAACTCGAAGGGCCATCCGGCACCGTTCAACTGGACACTAGTGATTTCACATTCACAACGCATGAGAAATGCTTAAGTGTCCTCGGATTTTTAAAAGCATTAATGAGGCTAAAATAAAGGTCACCAAGCTGGCATATTAAGAAAACCAACAATTCGCTACCAGAACACACCACCAAATGAATTTCGCAACAAAATACGCCTTCTACCAATGGGAACACGTCACCGTCTTCTCTTCTTTTTCTTTTTCTTCTGAGAACAAAGACCTACACTAAGTTTGCAAAACAAATTTGCTGTACTTGGTCATTTGGTCACTGGGTAACGCATTAACCAGTGTCCAGGCGTAAAGTATAAGAAAAAATGAAACGTCTCCCCACACATGGCGAATTGAGACGTAATACTGGCGTGCAGAGCGAAAATGAACGGTCGTTGGTTTCGACACTTTCAGAGCAGCACTTCTGCCAATAAACAGCATTTGTCAGGCACTGCTCTTCTTCACTGACTGTCCAGGACCTGACAGAGAAAGAGAGAGCGTAAACGAACACTCTGTTTCGCATAACCCAAACCGCTATGGTAATGAGACATTGATGGACAAATCTATACCCTGCTGTCGTGCGCGGAAAGTGCGTGCCCCGAACAATCGGCTTTAGTGTGTCATCGTCCTCCCTCATTCCCGCATCCAGAATGTGTCCCGATGCTGATAGATTTGGTAAGACAAGTTTGCGAACGCTTTTCGGGCGTGCTTACGTATTCAAATGTCATTTTCGCTCACTGACCTCGCTTGAGCAACGGAGGCGCTGAATTCTGGTGTGCGATACGTTGGTAGGTCTATAGACCTGTTCATCGGGCCAGGAGGAAAGGGCGTGTGGCGATCCTTTCCTCCTCTCTCGCTTGCGAGAGCCGGCGCGGCGCTGGTTGAATGTGTTGGAGTCGCATGTTGCGGAGAGATTTGGAGATGTTTTAGCTTGTTATCCGTCAAATTTATGCGATGTCAGTTCATACGAAGTCCTCGAAGAACCACTCCGTAGCGTTCCGATACAAGCTGTGACTACAGTACGCGGTAATTTCTCTTGGCTTCGCAAGCATTGACGTGCGGGATCAGCCGCAGTGTGCGCATGTGTTGCGTGAAGTATTTTGACTGTATCAGTTTTCACTCGATGACAAAAAACAGTGTCAATGAATTGCCAGCGTGGATTGAAAATTATTCTCACTATCTGATCGCTTGGAGTGGGAACTACAGCATAAGAGTTCTCGTGTACGGCCGAACCAATGCAGTCCCGAAATATTAATAAAGGGAAAATCAGACATCCACCCGTTCGTAGCAATTGCTCCAAAGTCCCGTGTCCTCCGAGTCCCGGACCAGGACGAATTTTTCTTCAACTCTGAGGCTTTTCTTTCGATGAACCCGTATTGTTTTTTTTCCCTTTATTGATTACTTCTCTCCACCTTGCGAGTTTCCGCAAAACTACTACGTCAAATCCCGAAATATGTAAGCATTAATCGTCATAGAACATTTGGGTAAGCCACTCGCCTTGTGCTCGAGCATTTCAAGTCTAGTAGACTTAAAATCACAATGCTATTATATGTCTACGTTGGCCTGCTCTTTGAGGCCGATGGCGTTGCTTAACACAGCGATCACTGCTTTGGGTAAACCAGCACGATGTATAAATTTGTTGGTTAGGCATTTCATTTTTGCTTTACAAAGCACTAATGTCCAAAGGGGGATCACATCAAAAGAATCCCACGGTTACACGTGAGAAAATCTAGTTCCGTAAAACAGGTCTGTACGTCGTAGACGACGGGACGAACGCGATCGAACAAAAAAAAAATATTGTTTTCATCCTCTTCTGTCAGGAAACATACAGTAGAAGAAACACTGGCTAACGCCCAAATAAGACCTCACATAAACATGCCGCACGCTTTTATCGTGCGCTATATATAGGGTCTGAGCAAACGTTAGCCAAGCTTTTCGATGAAAAAAAAATTATAGAAAGACCTATGTTGTTCGCTTCTGAGAAGTCTGACGCCTGAACATCGTAGGTTTTATAATTGGATATTGTATGGTGTTTTCTAAATATTTTTTTTTTCGTTGGATAGCTTGGCTAACGTGAGTTGGCACACACAGTAGAACAAACGGATGTACAACCCAGCATCTGCCACTGCTTCGAACAACCGTGCGATCTGCAGCCGGTTGTTGTACCTCTTGACAAGTGTGATTCACACTATACGGTATCTTGTTATTGCTCATCAAAACCTTTTCATTAATTGATGAAAACCTCGTCCAACAAACTAGGTAGTCAGGCAACGTATCTGCAGATACCAGTTTGAACGCTTGTCAAAGTAGACAGCGCATCAGAATGGTAGCCACGCTATTAGAATCATCGTATATGTTTCGTAACTACTAATTTCTTCTAAATCATAGCTTGGAATTACAGTGAGAATGCTCCAGTGACGTCACATTCATGAAAGAAATTTTCATAAATACACAGGTGACCTCCGAGGCTGATTGTAGGCTCAAATTAATACGCGCGTACACATCACGCTGGGCGTTCCAGCGTCCGCCTAAACGCCACCAGAAACTCCGGCCATACCAACTTACATCATTTCAAGCACTTCTCACAGAACTATTTCCAACATAGAAGACGCTACGTAATACTACATTGACTGAGCGAGTGTGATAGCAACCATGAGAATGTGCCGCCGAGCCTATATCTAGCGTACAACGCGGAGCGCTCACCGAAACCAGCGTGCGGACTGTCCATAGAAGGCACCACTGCGTATGAATGATGGCGGTGCCCACGAAAAAAGAAGAACAAAACGGTTTATATCATGAAGAGTGGCGTTTTAAGAACTTCTTGAGGAAAGGTAGCACGATTGAGAACGAACAAGTATATCATAATTGAGACGCTTCTTTTCTGCTTCGTTATAACTGTGTCAGTGTAGATATTGATGCATGTATTATGCAGCAAAATTAAGGAAAAAGGAATTACTGCAGAATATTCCAATAGTGGGGCTTGTCAGATAAGGCGTAAGAGTTATTTCCAGTCGCTCATCTTGCACTCATACAGCGAACTGCAGAATATTCCAATAGTGGGGCTTGTCAGATAAGGCGTAAGAGTTATTTCCAGTCGCTCATCTTGCACTCATACAGCGAAGGATTGACTTAGGGGCCGAGTTACACCGCGGCTGACTGGGCCAAGGCTGACGCAATGTGTTGCAATTATTGCAATGACATTTTGTAATTACACTATTTGGGAACCCAATCAGTCGGAAATATTATTATCGAATGAAGTATCGCATTCGTAATAATTCTTAATTTGACTTAGGTCACCTTGTTTGCACTTAACCAATCCTGAGTAGCCTTAGAAAACTTATGGGTAATCAATCGAAATTAGGCTTAGGTCTTCCTAATTACCCTTAATTATCATTTGTTAGTTTCAACAAGTTAATTTTAATGAACTGAAATTAGGCCTGAATATTTCGTTGCTAATCACTATTCATCAGGCTAATTCATTATTTATTAACATTATCTTCCTTAGGCTCCCTACAATTAATTAGTCCTGTTGTCTTATTTAAGCTTAACTATTTCATAGTAATTAATCTTTTTGGTCGTTCGTTACCCTTAATTGCTCCTAAACTCCCTTCAGTACTGTCTAAATATAGTAATAATCATAAATCTCAGTAGTCATACGTAGTCACTAGGCATTCTCATATGACTCATACCCCATAGCACCGCAGGTATACCTATGGAACGTATGGTGTCATGCGTTACAGACGGACGGAGGGACAGATTTCCAAGGTATGTAGCCCTAGAATGATTACACATTAAAATAAAATCGGGGAGAGCCGTCTGCAATGACGCCGAATTCAACAAATACATAAAGAATTTCCGAGCCAACCATCAAATACGGGATGCACTTTGTGTATTTAAATTTCATGAAACGCTTCTCCGGATACTACATAAATGGGAACTGCAGCAAACACACAGTTCAGATAAAACACAGACAAATGAACTTATAATAAGCAGCTACGCCGCTCTTTCATGATCACCCGCGGGGGTTGCTTAGTGGCTTTGATGTTGCGCTGCTAAGAAAGAGGGCGCGGGATGAAAATACGGCCATGGCGGCCGCATTTATATGGGGGCCAATCGCAAAAACAGCCGTGTACTAGATTTAGGTGCACGGTGAAGAACCTAAGGTGGTCAAAATTATTGCAGTACCCCCCAATGACGGCGCTCATAATCACATAATCGTTTTCGCACGTAAAAGGCCATAATTATTTTTATAGTTCTGTCATAATCATATTTAATGTCCACTGGCAGACGGCAGTTCGGCTTTCTGCAAACGGATTTCAGCCTTCCGGTTTTGTGGTGTCGCGGCTAAAATTACTAATTGCAATTCCTTGAGCTTCATAGGTTCGAAATTTTCCACGAAGCAAGAGCTATTTCGATTTATGTTCTAGGATTCATAAGTTATCTAAAGCAGTTAAATTTTGAGGTGCATCATAATTACGCAATTTTACTGGACCCCCACTTCGATTGGTAACGGGAAAATCACTGCACCTTTCACAATCCTCGTTGCCTTTGCACATCAGCAGACTTTTAAATTGTTGAAAAAAGATTAAAGCTTTTTGATAGCACATAAAATTATAACGAGAGTAGCCTACTTATTAGCTAAGTGGCCCTTCCGATGAATGAGTGTTTGTGAAAGAAATATACGTGTTTGTTTTTTAAAGATGATCGTCGACCGTTGTTTAAGAAAATACCATTGATGATGTTAAAATCAATTGAAAACTGCGGGCACTGTTTCACCCAAGTATGTGCGCACCCTGTACTTAACTTCATTTTCGGCACTACTCGTTTCTGTTATTGCAGTGAATTCATCCTAGTTAGGCACAAGCTGAGTTAGCATACGAAGCTCGGAGGTACGTAATTCGTTGATCACAGAGTCTAAGGGGCTTCATTATGTGGTCAACCCTGCATTATTATTTTTTATGTGTACTCCGTCGTGGAATTAGAGAGCTAATAGCTGGACAGGCTGAATTAATGTACGTATCCTAAAGCGCAATATCATTTTGCAGTGTATTGTTATGATCGACCTGTCGGGTGTGACAGACATTCAAGCGGGCGTCCCCACTTCAAAATGATTGCCCTCTTCTGCTAAACGGCGTGAACCCTTTCATTCCCCGAGCTGATAAAAAGGAATGGACGAAGAGAAGGCAAACCGAAGAAAGCTGTCGACGGCAGAGCCTGACGAATGCACTAATGCTTCCACAGGCTTCGCAGGAAGACGTAGACAACCACGAGACAGAATCGGGTAATTAAGGCCATCATAGCTCTAGCATGATTGACCTGTCAAATGTGAGAAGCGTTCAAGCGGGCGTCCTCGTGTCAAAATGATTGACCTCTTCTGCGAAACGGCGTCAACCCTTTTATTCCCCGAGCTGACAAAAACGGATAGACGAAGAGAAGGCAAACCGAAGAAGGCTGTAGACGGCAGAGCCTGACGAATGCACTAATGCTTTCACAGGCTCCGCGGGAAGACGTCGATAACCACAAGACAGAAAGAGGTAATTAAGGCCATCTTAGCTCTAGCATGATTGACCTGTCGTGTGAAAAGCGTTAAAGCGGGCGTCCTCATGTCAAAATAATTGACCTCTTCTGCGAAACGGCGTCAACCCTTTTATTCCCAGAGCTGACAAAAAGAGATAGACGAAGAGAAGGCAAACAGAAGAACGCTGTCGACGGCAGAGCCTGACGAATGCACTAATGCTTCCACAGGCTCCGCGGGAAGACGTCGATAACCACGAGACAGAAAGGGGTAATTAAGGCCATCTTAGCTCTAGCATGATTGACGTGTCGTGTGAGAAGCGTTGAAGCGGGCGTCCTCATGTCAAAATAATTGACCTCTTCTGCGAAACGTCGTCAACCCTTTTATTCCCCGAGCTGACACAAAGAGACGGACGAAGGAAAGAAAACCCGAGGGGTAGGGACGACGGCAGAACCTACTTCCACAGGCTCTCCACTAAGACCTCGACAACCAAAAGGCCACCAGGGGTTATTTACGGCGGTGTTGGCCCCCGTGTTAATCATAACCGCTCGAGACTCAGACGAGAGTCGCATCCATGTACCAATGAAATCAATACCATCTTTTCTATTTTTTTCATCATCACGATGCCCGGCTTCGTCGTCGTTTCCTGATTCTTGCGGTGAAGGACACCTCACCCGATCGAGATCCTATCAGTATACAAGTAGCTGTGGCGACGGCGAGATTCCAAACCACGTAGTTCAACTCACCGTTTGGCCGTTGTCTTGCTTCGCCCCGTTGGGAGCTTCCAATTGACTTCCGTGTGGTAGTGCCTGCGAATGGATGATAAATAGCAATCCATTATTAAGAAACGTTATGCCTACCAGTAACAGTTCTTTCAACTAGCAGGACGAACGAATGACACTTAACACTTGTCACATCTTTAAAGTGAGTGCCAAACAACAGAGAGGATCACTAGAAGATGGAGGCTTGAAGTTATGAACAGTTGTCGATCAAGGATTGTCACTGGAGTCAATGTTTCGAAAAGAGGACTTGGGTTTGTCAGTGTTTCGTCTGCGCTGATGAAGTCGGGGCCCTTGTTGAAAGATTGGCTCTAGCGACATCCCTCGTTCGACCATTGACCGTTTACTTTAGATTGAGTTTAATCAGTCAGTCAAATCTGAATGACACTTTAGATCACTGACACTTACAGCATCTTTATAGAGTTACTGCTTTTAACGTTACTGAAAAGATTAGCTTTCTATCAGTGATTTATTCCGGATGACATGTAAGGGGAAACGAACGGACAGGACATGCGATTCCCATGGGGAACAAGTAATCAGGCTTGGCTCTTCGAAAAGAAAGTAAAGAGCGATGCGAATGTCATGCCAAGAGTGGGACGTAAAAACACGCACGTTTTAGGGGCCTTTAAATATCAGCTGAGCGTGTCCGTGTTTACACAACAGTAAACTTTGAAGTTTAGGTGGAAGCTGAGTCACAGTAGTAATTTGACCAGCTCAGATGCTCACTAGTATTTTACAGGTCATAGGTGTGCCTGTCACCTTGTTTAATTTCACTCTTGTGTTCTTGTGGGAAATTATTCACTAAGCACAAGCTAACTTGACACACTCTCCAGCTAAGAAAAGTCAGTACTTTTCTAGGAGTGTTCCACTTTCGCTTATTTTGACAATCGTCGTCCTTAGTTTCTGAAAAAGTTTACAGCGAAGCTGTCAATGCGACAAGAGGCGCAAGAAACGTATTGTGTATGTTGTCATGGTTCTCTGAAAAAAAAAGGAAACTAAATGACTAGTACCGTTTCTATTTTGTGAAAATGTGAGAAATGTTAGGAATCACATGTAGGAAGATCACATGTGTTGTTTAATTTAGGGGAGAAACAAAAATTGCGACAGTCTCGTTTACGGCCTGTATTATGGCGCAATATGAAGTCCTTATAATGTTTCCCCGCTTCCCTGGAAGGGAAAAAAAAGGCAGCAATCTTGTATTTAGAGAAAATGGGCGCCATGCCGTGGATGATGTACACCGAAACTTTGAAGTGGGCATGTTAATTATGCGCCGTTAAAGTAATTAGTGAATACTCGTTTTCTCCCACGTTTCATGCAATTCACGAGGCATTTCGTTGGTTCTTGTAAATGTTATTACTATATTATTGTCTGTTATTGATTTATGTCGTTACATGCTAAATTGGTACTCTTCGTCTGAATGTATGAATGAATGCTTGCTTTGATGATCACAGTTGGTGGCTCTCTTCAGTCCCTCATGATCTGCCTCCGATGTCTTGTCTTTTGATTTCTTGTCTTTTTTCACATGATTGCTATCTTATTTTATTACTGATTGCAATTAGCATTCTTTTTGTATATAAACTCACTCCTGTAACACTCCCAAATGGGACTAACGGTATATTCAAATAGATAAATCAATAAAAATAAATATATATCGGCAGTGTGTTGACAGGAATAAATAGCGACCTCACTTGTTCCATGTGTCCCTGTGTAAATTATTCACGCTTAGTTTTCCAGTCAACAACAGGGAAGGTTAACTTAGTAACAAATAAAGGATCGTCGCTCTGCGGTATTTGTCAGAAAATTGTTGCACAACTGTTCGCCATGCATGAAAAGAAAAAAAAAATGTACGGATGTTCGGCGCAATTTGTCGAACTATAGTTGCGTACAACTTTAGAAGGGTTTCACCTCAAAGGCGGATGTACACGAGCCTCCACCAATGGGCGCGCACTCTAGACTGACGTCATGAGCCGTATGGCCGGTCACTCCACGGACGGAGAACATGGCATCCCGAGCTTCGAAGTGGGCCAAGTCGCCTCAGCGGGACTATTTCTTTAGTCAAGAAGGCCATTGGCTGCCGTGCTTTGATAATCTGGGCGAGCACTTTGCTGCCTTCTTAATTTGTAACAGACTATAGTCAATTTATTATTGTTCCAATCTCTTTATTGATGTTTCTTTTCGATACTATATTCGGGCAATCTACCTATCAGTTATTCTATTTTATGTCCCAACAGAAAAGTTACAAAAGCCTGAAGAATATTAAATTGAAGAGATTTACATTCTCCCTTTTCCAGACAGTGCGTCGAAGCACCATTCTTAAGTTTATCATTTTTTCTTCTTTCTGTAAGCTGACCTCAATTGGCCGTTATGGCACCTCACAAAAGTAACTTATTAACAGGTCTCCTTGCCCCCGTCTCTGTTATGTAACGAGACATGTGGATACTTACACTTAAAATAAATGAAGGCAAACAGAAAATTGCTTCAACCTGACAGCACTGAAAGTACAAAGATTCAATAAATTTTAATTAGGTTGGTTATGTAAGCTTAACATACGTGAGCCATCACCTCCTACAGAGCAGTCGACTGATAACACAGAGGGGGCAAAACTTCAGAGGCAATATATGAGTGTTTGTAATTCCTGCGATATAAATAATGCAAAGGTTTATCAAAACAAACGATTTGCGGCAACCACAAGTGCAAACTCTGAGACGCCCAACTCAGGCTCCTGTTTCGCCCGCACTGCTCTTAAACTTCCGAAGGGGAAGTCGAACTCCCCCCGTCAATTTGCGGAACTGTCTTGCACAATGTATTCAGCGGGCTCGTCCTGACGCAACCAACGCTCAGTGTATAGCACTTCCTACTGGTTCAGCGTCTTGTGAAAGAACTGGCGCTTGCTCCTTAAATGTACAAAATGGCATCTCGTTGCATAAATTATTTTAGAAAGAATTAGGGAAAACGTAATCCCGTGCTACAAACAGCACGCGCTTCCCACTAGTCTTCAAGCTAGGCCTCCTTCGCCCGCATAACACGGCGACGCCTGGGAGCTTTCACTGGAACGGCTTGCCTAACGCAAAAGAAAATTGATTTTCTTATGCCTGAAAAGAACCGACATTTTCTTGGAAGAAAAAGAGGGCAAAAAATATCTGTTCCCATAGTAATGACGCTTCTTCCGGAAAACTACCAAACACTTCGCGAGAGTTGCCACTCATTTTTTTTTATGTTGCTAAACTTTTTAACGTAGCTCCTTTCCTTGACTCGTCTTCGGCCTCTTAGCTCTCGAGCTGACAAATTGAGTTAAACTTATTCAATCAAAGTGTCATCAAGGTAAATTTCAACAGTTCTTCAAGCGACAGCTGTGATCCATTACCTTGTTAAAACGTCCAACCTCCTGCAGCGGTTATGAGGTGATTTATCATTTTTACAGCCAGCGGCCCCGTTCTAAACGCGACACTTTCAGGAAGCAACAGCAGCAGCCACCGTGATCGGTTCTTCGGGATGCAGCACCTAAGCTCACGGCATACGTTTACTCTGATTAGGGTATAGGAAATATCTTCAACGCACAAAGACAGATCCTTAAACGCTTCTGCGTCACAATTATTGTTTTCGCAAAACTTAAACAAAAGATCGCCGGCGTGTTGACACGATACTCAACCGTACATGGGCTCTTGGGAGGTTGCATGCGTTTCACCAGAATGTGTCACGAAATACTGCTTTCGAAGAGTTTCTTCACGGCGTACAGGGAAGCGAAAGAAAGGCCATAAAGTTTCATCAGTCCTCTTTGAGCCGCGGCTTGGAGGCTGATTGCAGCTTCTTGCCTCCTTGCAGCACGTTGACGAACCCCGTAGAACTAACTTCGCGAGGAAGGTCCGTCGATGGTTCACCGTACGCTTGGTATCGGGTGAAAACAACAAATACCATTGACGCCTGGTCGACGAGAAACTTCACCCACATGTCTCGTCTTCAAGAGCTGTCGACAGCGCCAGAATGCAGCGTTCCTATCTAGAACTGCTATAGAAAAGACATAATGTTAGTGAGACCGGTGTCGTCCGACATTTTATCTCATTTATTTGTTGCCACTTCTCCCCTTAGCCCATTTCTTCGTCTTCATTCACGTGTCCAGCACAGACTTCTGCAAAGTATAAGCCAATTCATCAATTTTATGTATTTGGTGTGCAGCACAGATAACCTGATTGGTAAAGAGTGCCCACTCGAGCAATTTCGTGGCCGAGACATTAGGTGCGCGACCACCCAACAGGCGGCATAACAATGTTTGCGTACACCCTATCCCAAACGTGGTCTTGTTATCATATATTTGCTTAGTTTGGATGACCATCGCATTCCGCAAGCGATCAATATCATTATCTAGCCGCTGGCTTCAGTTCACGCGCAGGTCACCTTGCTGCTGCGCCGGCGGCGTCAACGTCCACTGCATTTTTCGTATTTTCTGATCGTATTTTCCGGTCTATAACTTCCAGTCCTATGGAATTGCGATAGCAATGATATGTGCACTCCAGGCGCATTTCGGCCGTCGTGGTCGCCGCGATGTTCCGTATAAAGTCCGACGGCGATAACTCGTCCCCACGCAACGCATGCTGTATGTTGGAGTGAAAGTGTGCGACGGTGAACCGAATCACGCACAAGGGAGAAAAGCGGGGAGGCAGCGCGGGTGGGAGGTAGGGTGCCTTGTACTCCGGTAGCAACTGCGTAGTTCGCGCAGCGGCTCGTGTCGTATCTTGAAAGCGATCTGTAGATGTGACGACTTCGGAGTCGGCCGACTCGTGGTCGGCCTGGCGCCACTGCTCGCGTTGCTGCTCCGTACGTCCTTCTATCGCGGCGCTCGGCAACTCGACCTCGAGAACTGGGCACCTCCATAACGCGCGCACAACCCGTAGCTACCAGAGGAGGTCCACCCAGAGTGCTTCGCGTGACCATCGCATCCAATCCGATTTTGAAGGTACCGTTCTGGTACCGAAGTGGTACCGTTCTATAACACACACCGACGAAAAATTCAGAAAAATGCGAGCGGCTTATACAGTGGAAAATACGCTGGGTACCTAGCTGCTACGATAAGTTATTTACGTTCCCTCTTGTCTTGGTCTCCGGTCATCTGTTTTTCATATCCGTCCGTTATATGCGGAACAGCGTTTGCATTTATTGCGGCGCTTAGCTTGTTTAAGCTAGCTCACAACAGCTTTGGTTTCAAGTGCGGAATTTAAAATCCGATTCTCACATGCTGCATAAGATCACGCATGCTTTATGAAGCCCAGTGTATCCGTATTTAACATCGTTCGGTGAAAACGTGTTCATGTGAGTATATATGGTGTAACCGCTTGCCGCCGTTGCGCGAGTGCCATTTGGACGTGATGCGCATCGTGCTTGCTAAGACATTCTTGTTCTGGTTAAAAAAGCACGAAAGAGGGCGCCAGGGATGGGGTACAGACATACCGTGTCGTTGATTTTACAGCGAAGATGTATATGGCTAGCCGATCCGTCCGTCCGCCTGTCGCCTGTACGCCGAAAACTCCTCCGGCACAACTCCAGGCGCATGCGCGAATAAAAAAACAAAGAGAGAGAGGCGCGCAATTGTCTGCACCAGTGGTACGCACTGGCTCTGCTTTTAAGCCGAATGCGCTCGCAGCAGTTTTTCTCCGGCTCCGAAATGGGTAGTGTTGCGGCTAGGGCGGCGTTCAGGGCATAGAATCGAACAAGCCCATCGACTACGACGTCAAGTTGTGGAAAATTCTCCTCCCGGAAAATCCTGCAGCTGCCGGATTACGCGTTGTCTTTCTTCTGCGCTCAGCGTGCGAGGTGAGGTGCCGGCTGAGGGCCTTTCGTGGAATCCTGCAGCATCCGGTTTTCACGCTGTCTTTCTTGTTTGCACAGCCTGCAAGGTGATTTGACTCGTCTAATTAACTGCGCTTATCCATTCGTTGACGGGGTTCCCCTTCGTTCATCCATTTCTCGGGTTTCCAGGTAATTGTGGGGTGAGCACCTTTAGTAGCTGTTCACGCTGCGCTGACGTCGGGTTAGGAGGTGCGGTCGTTTGACGCGTGGCAAACGTTCGATTAACGCCCTTGGTGGTGTTGAGACGTAACAGTGGGCCACGTGTCATACGTACTCCTGAGGGGCAGGCAGCTTTCGATCAGCAACACCGCGAGCAGAAACGGGAACGAGCTCGTCTACGTCATGCCGATGCTATAGCCCGGGCATAGGAACAGGCTCGTGTAGCTGAGCGCAAGCAGCAACTGCGTACAGAGGATGCGGCAGCCTACCAAGCCATCGTCTAATGAACGGCCAGGATTAGCTCAGTAGTTAGCATGAGGGCCGCACGTTTCAGCTTGGCTGTTTAAGCATCTGTAAGGATTACTTGGGTTGGGATATTTCTCTGTCGCCTGTTCGTATAAGCAGGGCTCTAATCATCAACGCATACCAACTTTCTATTTGCTTCATTCTGTTCAGGAATCAGAATACGATGCAACAAACGCTTTCAACTTGTGTGTAAAACTTATATGTCAAGATAGCAGTTTTAAATCACGAATGTGAATAAAACATGCGGTTGCATGTTCAAGCGCGCGTTTTCATAGTTTATTAATTTTTACTTTAAACAACAAGATGATAGCGATTCAAGACGGTTTACTGCGGCAAAGGTTTCTTTCCTTGTTTCAGGACTTCTGGTCCTGGATGCAGCAGGTACTTGCGCGATTTCAAACAGGCGGAGCGGCGTCATCAGCCATATTGAAACCAAACTGTTCACAAGTAGGGGAAGACGATTTCAACACTATGGAAGAAGGAGCACAAAACGGACGAGATGAAGCCAGCAATCGTTGAAGCTCAGTATTTTTGTCCACTGTACCATGTCTGATGCGAACAAATGAAAAAAAATTTCTTTGCTAAATGTACGACCTGCAATTGTGTGCCTGTTAAAAAACTGCCCAATTACTGTCAGAAATAGCTGCAAGAACAGTTGAACTTCATATATTTCTTCTCCTACTCTTCGTGAGACTCAAACAGATTAGCACGCGTCCAGTTAGAGGTTTGCCGTGGAAGAGTTCATTACAGTTGTGAATGGCGACGTGCTGAATATAACAGCGTTCAGAACGTTTCACACGATGAGGGTTCAATGTGAACCCCAAAACGAAAGGTTTTCTTTCGGGACCAAACTCAGAACAAACATTTGTTGCCCTTCAACAGCCTCGGTATACACGATTGACACTCTGACCGGTCGCTGGGAGCGCTGACAGCAATGTGCCTTCTAGGAGCAAATCCATATAGGTTTTCTTTATGGCCACAGGATGAGTGGGCCGTGGGAGCAGAGAAGGGCGGTCAATGCGCGTGCACTCCACAATGGCATGTAAGCCTCCATACGCCCCAAAGCTCTCGCGCGGGAGCGTGATGCGTGTCGAAGAGGTATAATATTTGGCGTTCAGGCATCTTTGCTGCGCGAGAGCAGGGGCCCTATTGCGTCTGCGCCTTTGTAACAGCGATGAAAGCCCAGCTACCACCGACCACAACGAAAATGAGCGAAAGATCCAAAGAAAGCTATTCGCTGCAAAATTGAGACCAAATATGGAGTTATTCAAATACCTTTTATTTGCCACCTTTTACTTGCCTAATTTTGGCAGCTTTTTTTTAAATATGGCACTTGTTTCTGTCAAGCGGTTTCTTTTCAGTCACTTGGGTTCACATAGATATCGAAATATATTGCTGGAGTATTGGTCATCATTCACGGGCTATGAAAAGGAAAAAAGAAAGCATGCTTAGAAATGGCGCAATGTACAAGCCCACAATTGAATAGCAAACGTCGAAGCTGATTGAAGGCTGTATCGTTTCTTTCGAATAACAACTAGCCGTTGAATCAAAGTAACGATTCCATTCTTTTCGTAAGCCTGCTTCATTCGTGGAAGTACTATTCCGTGACTTGCGCTGAAGGATGTCATTCTCATTAGGCGTTAAGCTTTGCTAATGCAGTTTTTTTTATCAATATGTTCATCAAGTACTGAAATTTAGATTTATCACACTTGCAGAACTCTATAACCTTCAAGTGATAGTGCTTTGGAAAACATTTTTTAATCGGCTGGGAACACTAGAACAGGAAACGTAAATTTTTCACCATTCTAACGTAAGATCAACAAGGACGTTTTGGGAATGCAGCAGCAAACGAAACTAGCGTCATATTAAAGTAGGCAGCTATTAGTTGTTCACGGCATCGTATTACCTCGTAAGCAGCTTTCTGTAGGTTACCCGCAAACTTCCAATACGATATATAATGAGACGGAAACTACGTCACTGTTCAACATTGCGGCACCAGGCCTGCGCGCCTCATGCTAAACTCGCATTCGTTTCCAACCAGTTTGCCTCCTTTACGGGAAGGAAATAGTGTAGTAGACTTTTGCTGCCTTTCATCTCACATGGGAATCAAAGTTAGGCTACCATATGGGCAGTTTCGTTGAGATTGGCTCTCAGTATGAGAGAATAAAGGCCTAGCTATTGCTAACAAACAGGTGGGTCACTGTGTCGCTGGCTTGGATTGGTCTAGCATTAAACAGCATACGCTCTTCTTCGTTAGCTGTGTCTTCCCGCGTTCTAAGGATCGAAAGAATCGTGTTGACGCACACAAACGCACAATTCGCTCCAAAGTTGATTTTGGATCCGCTCAAGTATATGGTATTGAAAAACGCTCAAAGACGCAGACTGAACAAGTCTCACTCGTTTAGTTCTGGTTTACTTGTGAAGGTTCGCGTCGTGGGAAGAATAAATGTGCGTTCACGTTTACCGAGGCACCAAAGAGTCACGACGCTGCTATTCACCCCTGTCGACACTTAAACGCACCAACGGTTTTGGTTAAGTGGGTGGCAGACAAATGTTGCGTTTCAGTTTTGATTTCTGATTTCTAAGGTGCCGAGGGTGATTTGGTTTAACGGTGAACACACATACAGAGAGAGAGAGAGAGAGAGAGAATAAACTTTATTGTACGAAGGAACTCTGTGCGGTTAATTTCGGGTGGAGCCCTCTTCTAGAGCCACACCGGCCGTGGAGGCTCGCCAGGCCTGGTCCAGGGTCGCCAGTTGGCTTCTCAGATACAGCACAGAAAGCAGCGCCTCCCAAGACCACGTCGTGAGTGTTCGTGATGAGCTCACCAGCCTGGACAGTACCTGGGCTGGGCGCTCCGTACACTGGTAAGCAATGTGTGTCAGTGTGGCAGTGTAGTCGCTGCACCAGGGGCATATCGTGGTTGTGAATACCTCTGGAAAGATTGCGTGCACTCACGATAACGGTGAATAAACTCCATTGCCCTTCCACAGAAAGTCGTAAACTTAAATAAATATATAAACAATCAAATAAACAAATGAATAAATAAATAAGGAACCAGCAAACATATTTGCGCTAGACGAAGGAATTTCGCTTGACTTAATTTAGCCCTTGGTCCTCTCAGACAGGTACGAAAATAAACAAATAGGGAGGAGCAAATACGCGCTGCGCAAGCATGGCGTACGAAAAGCTTATTTACTTGGGAAGTGACCTCTCAGTTCAGCGGGGACACGCACATGCTGGCTGGTACATAAAGTATGAGCGGTCAGGCCTAGCGAGGAAATTGTATTTTTCTCCCACGCAAACGAAAGTTAGATCAAACCAGGCGTTGACAGGATCGCTTTGATGGGTTTCACGAGCCCGTCTAGAAAATAACGATGTCCATGACCTTGCGAAGCTCCCTAAACATTTGCCTTTCACCGCATGTTGCTTCGGAGGAGTCACAGCCGATGATGATGTTTGCTTAGGCAAGCCAACACGGTGTGTTGTTATTTGCTCTTAAAGTGCAGTACATTGCTGGCGGGAGGCGCAGATAGGGATCAGAAATGGACAGCTTGAAATAGTGTGCCTGTGAGTAATCTTTAATGCAGCTTGGCTTGTGGTATCGTCGTTAGTGCAGTGTTTGACAGGCGAGATTTCGCGGCTATGATAATCTCTTTATGCATTCAGCATGACGGGAAGATCTGTTTTCAAGCAACATGGATATCATGGATCGGCTGTTCTTTTTGTAATTGTAAGTTTGTTTTTTTATGTCGGAACCTAAGGTGTGGCAGGCCAATGCCTTCTTTATTATCTGAATAAACGGGAACATGAAGAGGAAAAAACGATTACACTTCTTGATTCTCTTTTCTTGAGCTGTCTGTTGACGTCGACAGCATGCTCATGCAACTCGCCGGTCTTATTGCGCTTTTGTTAATACAAACAATCACATCCAGAAGGATAGCATACGTATGCTATGAAAGGGAGTGCCGAAGTGCATTTTCGGTTACTCAACGGTGGTTCTTACAAAGTGTCAGAATTCCATGTCTTCATCTGAAACCCTACGACTTCGCCTAAACATTGGTGCATGTCCTTCTAACAGAGAACTCACGCTTGTATTTGGTTCTTTCTCAGACATCCCAGCATGCACGGTAAATAAACATTAATGTGAAAGCGGCATAGGCGCAGTAAAACGGGCACTTCAATTTTCTTATACTCACGCTTGCATATTTGACCTCAGCTTATTCATAGCCATAAATGTAGTAATTTATACACAATTTACACGTTACAATCCTGGACCTAGTCCTTGATAAAAAATGCACAGCGGATGCCTAGCGGAAGCTCAATATCTCGAGGCACTTGGCCTCATCAAATGTATCGGAGAAGGCACATGGCGGACATCCTCGCAAATGCACTTTTTGTCATGTGAATATCATCACCACACCATTATATTATTCTGCTTGGCAAAAGTTCTCGACTACGGCGGTGGTTTTCTAAAAGATTGTCCGATATTCTCGTTCCAAACTGTGCCCCCTCGAAACGTCACCGCAATATGCCCTCGTTCGATCATTGTAGCAGTTCATCTTGACCGATATTTGACCTCTTGTTAATGCGCGCCATATTAAGCCGCAGTCGACATTTCCCGTATATATTTGTGTAGCCATAAGTAGTGGCTTCATTTCCCAAAAAAAGAGCGTCAGTGCAGGAAATAACCGGACAGAAAAGAGGCGAGAAAAATATACGCTAGCCTTTCACGTTTTTATTCCTTCATGTTTCGGGTCATATTGCACCACAACAAGTGTGAACGAACTAACCCAGCGACAAGCAGTGATAGTACGGCCTGTAAGTTCAACACTGGATCAGCCTTACGCTACGCACTCCACAGCCGCGTCTTAGTCTTAGCTTACTCCGCATTATAAACAGCAGTATAGACGAACATATTAAATTCGCATTGCAATCAAGCATTTCCTAGTTCATTGAGTGCCGCTCTGAAAGGCGTGAATGTAATGCATATTGAAGAGGGTAGCCTAAGCGTGCATCTCTCATACTGCTGCAGTGTTTACGACCGACATACGTATACAGTGCAAAAAGGGCTGCAAATTCTACATTATTGAGGACGTATACATCTTCGCAGTTTTACTGTAGTTGAAAACAGCGCTATTCGTGCTTCGATTCAGGGCTAGTACAACACGTTCACTATAGCAGGCAGCGTGCAAGCTAAGTTTCATGCTGTCGAGTCTTTGCTGATGTGCTTCCATTCTTTGGTCATGCTATCATAATGCACGAACTCTTCCCCTGAAGCAGTCACACACCTAAGTGATATATTGTCAGTTATTCGGCCATAGATCTCATTCTATTTCTGCTTTCCGTTCAATAGCAGCTAGGAATTTCCCTTTTAAGAGTAAGAGGCATGGAAACGTTTTTCAATACTTCCTGTTATTACATCACGTGGCAGAGTTTTTAGGCAGCTGCTCGATGGTCTGAATATATATTACTGAAGTTTCCATGTTCATTTCTGCGTAAGTCAATCTGGCGTTCCATCCTTCACATGAAGTGTCCCGCCACTTATGCGCGATGGGTTCAGCGTCTCGTAGTCGACGTGCCATTTTTTACTCTCATGTGCAATAATTCAATTGCTCCGCAATCACGCACACCTATAGATGTAAGTCCGATGGGCGTGCCTATCGTTTTTTTTTCGCCATATGCATTCAGTCACTGTACGTTTCAGAGGTGCAGAAATAGAAGAAGTGAGTGTACAAGACGTTCGTGTATTACATCAGCGCAACTGCATTAGCGATACCAGCGCGGTATCTTATGCTTGCCTGCTCTTAAACGTAATCAGAGGACATCGGCGCTCATACGCAGCTGTACATATTGTCATTTGAGTCATCGTGTCTGAAGGGCTTGCGCCAAAGTAGAAAGCGCTCAGAGAAAACAGTGAGGAAAAAAAAAAACATATTCTCATCCATTCAGCTCATTGCTGCATACGATGTAGCCAAATCGTTAAAGAATTGCAAAAACAAGGGAAAAAATAATTACGGAGATCAAACCAGATCTGAAAATCGATTTGTGATGGCCAACGTGCAATCAAGGAAATAGCTACTCTTCTAGTAACGTTTATTTATAGTGGCTTTTTCCACATTTACGCTTGCGAATAAGCAATGTATTGGTTAAGTACAGATTTATGCTGGTTTGCTCATTGAGCTAAAACCCCCCAACTATTGTGCTTACTTGCTCGAAAAAAAAAAGGAAAAGTCGCCTCTTTAAATGATTGCATTCAGCAAAACTCCCTACACATATGATGAAAGAAGGCAGAAGGAAACATGGTGGCATGAACAGCAGCCGGTAATCGTCACATTCCACTCTACCGAACCCAGAATATATTAGGAACGGCACCTGAGCACGATATTACAACAACCTCAAAAAAAAAAGAAACTTAATCACTGCTATGTGATCTACCTATGTGATCTACTATGTTTCTCTACCACGGCTGCGCTTTAAAACCACGGCGCTGCAGTTTTTGCTTTTCTTTTCTTTCTTCTTCTCCGCCCTTAAACTGGCTCTCTCAACTACTACACGCAGAGACAAAGAAACAGCGCGCGCATTAGATCCCATAGATGAGATGAATATTTACAATTAGTATTAGGGTTATAATTATATTCGAGTGCTGATTGCCGTGCTATCGTTTGCTAACGAAGCTTTCCCTCAAGTCTAAATATTTTAAGGCAGTTTGTCGTGTGCGTATCATGGCTACGCACGCTTATATCGCATTCCGTTTCTCTACCACGGGTGCGCTTTAAAACCACGGCGCTGCAGTTTTTGCTTTTCTCTTCTTTCTTCTTCTCCGCCCTTAAACTGGCTCTCTTAACTGTACTACACGCAGAGACAAAGAAACAGCGCGCGAATGCGATCCCATAGATGCGATCAATATATATATACATATATATATATATATAGAAAACTATCAGTCATAGCTCTCGTAGTATAGCCCTCTGGGCCGTTTCCTTTTTTTTTTTTTTTTTTTTTTTTTTACGAAAGTAGTCCTATTAGGGTTATTATAATTACACGAAGGTACTTCGCCCTCATCAGCAGCAGTCCTTGGTATAGTTATTCTGGCGGCTAGCTTCCCACGCTATGCGTGCCGCCATCGCACCTGGTTAAGCTTTTCCTAGACGCTAGAGCTATGCGTTGTCCGCGCAACCTTGAGCGATCGGAAAGCACGTTTCCCCCTCTTGGCCGGCGGAGAAGGGATGCTTCGTTCCGGCCGCGAAGCTCTCCACATCTCTGTAAGGTGCCTTGTGGATGTCTCGCGCTGAAGATGCCCTCTCGGTGAGCGCATATTTCACCCCTCCTCTTTTAAGAGGTTCAATACATACGAGCATTTGTCTAGCAAACCAGATTTTTTTCAAGGGAATTTTCCACGTCTCAGTAATTTCTCTCGTCGTATTCGAGTGCTGATTGCCGTGTTATAGTTTGTTAACGAAGCTTTCCCTCAAGTCTAAATATTTTAAGGCAGTTTTCCTAGCCTCTAAAGCCGCTCGAGTTCGCTCTTCTCCTTGAGCGGCCATTTTTCCTAGAAAGTATGCCTTCCAACTACTCTGCCCTTAAACTGGCTCTCTCAACTACTACACGCAGAGACAAAGAAACAGCGCGCGCATTAGATCCCATAGATGAGATGAATATTTACAATTAGTATTAGGGTTAAAATTATATTCGAGTGCTGATTGCCGTGCTATCGTTTGCTAACGAAGCTTTCCCTCAAGTCTAAATATTTTAAGGCAGTTTGTCGTGTGCGTATCGTGGCTACGCACGCTTATATCGCATTCCGTTTCTCTACCACGGCTGCGCTTTAAAACCACGGCGCTGCAGTTTTTGCTTTTCTTTTCTTTCTTCTTCTCCGCCCTTAAACTGGCTCTCTCAACTACTACACGCAGAGACAAAGAAACAGCGCGCGCATTAGATCCCATAGATGAGATGAATATTTACAATTAGTATTAGGGTTATAATTATATTCGAGTGCTGATTGCCGTGCTATCGTTTGCTAACGAAGCTTTCCCTCAAGTCTAAATATTTTAAGGCAGTTTGTCGTGTGCGTATCATGGCTACGCACGCTTATATCGCATTCCGTTTCTCTACCACGGGTGCGCTTTAAAACCACGGCGCTGCAGTTTTTGCTTTTCTCTTCTTTCTTCTTCTCCGCCCTTAAACTGGCTCTCTTAACTGTACTACACGCAGAGACAAAGAAACAGCGCGCGAATGCGATCCCATAGATGCGATCAATATATATATACATATATATATATATATAGAAAACTATCAGTCATAGCTCTCGTAGTATAGCCCTCTGGGCCGTTTCCTTTTTTTTTTTTTTTTTTTTCGAAAGTAGTCCTATTAGGGTTATTATAATTACACGAAGGTACTTCGCCCTCATCAGCAGCAGTCCTTGGTATAGTTATTCTGGCGGCTAGCTTCCCACGCTATGCGTGCCGCCATCGCACCTGGTTAAGCTTTTCCTAGACGCTAGAGCTATGCGTTGTCCGCGCAACCTTGAGCGATCGGAAAGCACGTTTCCCCCTCTTGGCCGGCGGAGAAGGGATGCTTCGTTCCGGCCGCGAAGCTCTCCACATCTCTGTAAGGTGCCTTGTGGATGTCTCGCGCTGAAGATGCCCTCTCGGTGAGCGCATATTTCACCCCTCCTCTTTTAAGAGGTTCAAAACATACGAGCATTTGTCTAGCAAACCAGATTTTTTTCAAGGGAATTTTCCACGTCTCAGTAATTTCTCTCGTCGTATTCGAGTGCTGATTGCCGTGTTATAGTTTGTTAACGAAGCTTTCCCTCAAGTCTAAATATTTTAAGGCAGTTTTCCTAGCCTCTAAAGCCGCTCGAGTTCGCTCTTCTCCTTGAGCGGCCATTTTTCCTAGAAAGTATGCCTTCCAACTACTCTGCCCTTAAACTGGCTCTCTCAACTACTACACGCAGAGACAAAGAAACAGCGCGCGCATTAGATCCCATAGATGAGATGAATATTTACAATTAGTATTAGGGTTAAAATTATATTCGAGTGCTGATTGCCGTGCTATCGTTTGCTAACGAAGCTTTCCCTCAAGTCTAAATATTTTAAGGCAGTTTGTCGTGTGCGTATCGTGGCTACGCACGCTTATATCGCATTCCGTTTCTCTACCACGGCTGCGCTTTAAAACCACGGCGCTGCAGTTTTTGCTTTTCTTTTCTTTCTTCTTCTCCGCCCTTAAACTGGCTCTCTCAACTACTACACGCAGAGACAAAGAAACAGCGCGCGCATTAGATCCCATAGATGAGATGAATATTTACAATTAGTATTAGGGTTATAATTATATTCGAGTGCTGATTGCCGTGCTATCGTTTGCTAACGAAGCTTTCCCTCAAGTCTAAATATTTTAAGGCAGTTTGTCGTGTGCGTATCAGGGCTACGCACGCTTATATCGCATTCCGTTTCTCTACCACGGGTGCGCTTTAAAACCACGGCGCTGCAGTTTTTGCTTTTCTCTTCTTTCTTCTTCTCCGCCCTTAAACTGGCTCTCTTAACTGTACTACACGCAGAGACAAAGAAACAGCGCGCGAATGCGATCCCATAGATGCGATCAATATATATATACATATATATATATATATAGAAAACTATCAGTCATAGCTCTCGTAGTATAGCCCTCTGGGCCGTTTCCTTTTTTTTTTTCGAAAGTAGTCCTATTAGGGTTATTATAATTACACGAAGGTACTTCGCCCTCATCAGCAGCAGTCCTTGGTATAGTTATTCTGGCGGCTAGCTTCCCACGCTATGCGTGCCGCCATCGCACCTGGTTAAGCTTTTCCTAGACGCTAGAGCTATGCGTTGTCCGCGCAACCTTGAGCGATCGGAAAGCACGTTTCCCCCTCTTGGCCGGCGGAGAAGGGATGCTTCGTTCCGGCCGCGAAGCTCTCCACATCTCTGTAAGGTGCCTTGTGGATGTCTCGCGCTGAAGATGCCCTCTCGGTGAGCGCATATTTCACCCCTCATCTTTTAAGAGGTTCAATACATACGAGCATTTGTCTAGCAAACCAGATTTTTTTCAAGGGAATTTTCCACGTCTCAGTAATTTCTCTCGTCGTATTCGAGTGCTGATTGCCGTGTTATAGTTTGTTAACGAAGCTTTCCCTCAAGTCTAAATATTTTAAGGCAGTTTTCCTAGCCTCTAAAGCCGCTCGAGTTCGCTCTTCTCCTTGAGCGGCCATTTTTCCTAGAAAGTATGCCTTCCAACTACTCTGCCCTTAAACTGGCTCTCTCAACTACTACACGCAGAGACAAAGAAACAGCGCGCGCATTAGATCCCATAGATGAGATGAATATTTACAATTAGTATTAGGGTTAAAATTATATTCGAGTGCTGATTGCCGTGCTATCGTTTGCTAACGAAGCTTTCCCTCAAGTCTAAATATTTTAAGGCAGTTTGTCGTGTGCGTATCGTGGCTACGCACGCTTATATCGCATTCCGTTTCTCTACCACGGCTGCGCTTTAAAACCACGGCGCTGCAGTTTTTGCTTTTCTTTTCTTTCTTCTTCTCCGCCCTTAAACTGGCTCTCTCAACTACTACACGCAGAGACAAAGAAACAGCGCGCGCATTAGATCCCATAGATGAGATGAATATTTACAATTAGTATTAGGGTTATAATTATATTCGAGTGCTGATTGCCGTGCTATCGTTTGCTAACGAAGCTTTCCCTCAAGTCTAAATATTTTAAGGCAGTTTGTCGTGTGCGTATCATGGCTACGCACGCTTATATCGCATTCCGTTTCTCTACCACGGGTGCGCTTTAAAACCACGGCGCTGCAGTTTTTGCTTTTCTCTTCTTTCTTCTTCTCCGCCCTTAAACTGGCTCTCTTAACTGTACTACACGCAGAGACAAAGAAACAGCGCGCGAATGCGATCCCATAGATGCGATCAATATATATATACATATATATATATATATAGAAAACTATCAGTCATAGCTCTCGTAGTATAGCCCTCTGGGCCGTTTCCTTTTTTTTTTTTTTTTTTTTTTTTTACGAAAGTAGTCCTATTAGGGTTATTATAATTACACGAAGGTACTTCGCCCTCATCAGCAGCAGTCCTTGGTATAGTTATTCTGGCGGCTAGCTTCCCACGCTATGCGTGCCGCCATCGCACCTGGTTAAGCTTTTCCTAGACGCTAGAGCTATGCGTTGTCCGCGCAACCTTGAGCGATCGGAAAGCACGTTTCCCCCTCTTGGCCGGCGGAGAAGGGATGCTTCGTTCCGGCCGCGAAGCTCTCCACATCTCTGTAAGGTGCCTTGTGGATGTCTCGCGCTGAAGATGCCCTCTCGGTGAGCGCATATTTCACCCCTCCTCTTTTAAGAGGTTCAATACATACGAGCATTTGTCTAGCAAACCAGATTTTTTTCAAGGGAATTTTCCACGTCTCAGTAATTTCTCTCGTCGTATTCGAGTGCTGATTGCCGTGTTATAGTTTGTTAACGAAGCTTTCCCTCAAGTCTAAATATTTTAAGGCAGTTTTCCTAGCCTCTAAAGCCGCTCGAGTTCGCTCTTCTCCTTGAGCGGCCATTTTTCCTAGAAAGTATGCCTTCCAACTACTCTGCCCTTAAACTGGCTCTCTCAACTACTACACGCAGAGACAAAGAAACAGCGCGCTCATTAGATCCCATAGATGAGATGAATATTTACAATTAGTATTAGGGTTAAAATTATATTCGAGTGCTGATTGCCGTGCTATCGTTTGCTAACGAAGCTTTCCCTCAAGTCTAAATATTTTAAGGCAGTTTGTCGTGTGCGTATCGTGGCTACGCACGCTTATATCGCATTCCGTTTCTCTACCACGGCTGCGCTTTAAAACCACGGCGCTGCAGTTTTTGCTTTTCTTTTCTTTCTTCTTCTCCGCCCTTAAACTGGCTCTCTCAACTACTACACGCAGAGACAAAGAAACAGCGCGCGCATTAGATCCCATAGATGAGATGAATATTTACAATTAGTATTAGGGTTATAATTATATTCGAGTGCTGATTGCCGTGCTATCGTTTGCTAACGAAGCTTTCCCTCAAGTCTAAATATTTTAAGGCAGTTTGTCGTGTGCGTATCATGGCTACGCACGCTTATATCGCATTCCGTTTCTCTACCACGGGTGCGCTTTAAAACCACGGCGCTGCAGTTTTTGCTTTTCTCTTCTTTCTTCTTCTCCGCCCTTAAACTGGCTCTCTTAACTGTACTACACGCAGAGACAAAGAAACAGCGCGCGAATGCGATCCCATAGATGCGATCAATATATATATACATATATATATATATATAGAAAACTATCAGTCATAGCTCTCGTAGTATAGCCCTCTGGGCCGTTTCCTTTTTTTTTTCGAAAGTAGTCCTATTAGGGTTATTATAATTACACGAAGGTACTTCGCCCTCATCAGCAGCAGTCCTTGGTATAGTTATTCTGGCGGCTAGCTTCCCACGCTATGCGTGCCGCCATCGCACCTGGTTAAGCTTTTCCTAGACGCTAGAGCTATGCGTTGTCCGCGCAACCTTGAGCGATCGGAAAGCACGTTTCCCCCTCTTGGCCGGCGGAGAAGGGATGCTTCGTTCCGGCCGCGAAGCTCTCCACATCTCTGTAAGGTGCCTTGTGGATGTCTCGCGCTGAAGATGCCCTCTCGGTGAGCGCATATTTCACCCCTCCTCTTTTAAGAGGTTCAATACATACGAGCATTTGTCTAGCAAACCAGATTTTTTTCAAGGGAATTTTCCACGTCTCAGTAATTTCTCTCGCCGTATTCGAGTGCTGATTGCCGTGTTATAGTTTGTTAACGAAGCTTTCCCTCAAGTCTAAATATTTTAAGGCAGTTTTCCTAGCCTCTAAAGCCGCTCGAGTTCGCTCTTCTCCTTGAGCGGCCATTTTTCCTAGAAAGTATGCCTTCCAACTACTCTGCCCTTAAACTGGCTCTCTCAACTACTACACGCAGAGACAAAGAAACAGCGCGCGCATTAGATCCCATAGATGAGATGAATATTTACAATTAGTATTAGGGTTAAAATTATATTCGAGTGCTGATTGCCGTGCTATCGTTTGCTAACGAAGCTTTCCCTCAAGTCTAAATATTTTAAGGCAGTTTGTCGTGTGCGTATCGTGGCTACGCACGCTTATATCGCATTCCGTTTCTCTACCACGGCTGCGCTTTAAAACCACGGCGCTGCAGTTTTTGCTTTTCTTTTCTTTCTTCTTCTCCGCCCTTAAACTGGCTCTCTCAACTACTACACGCAGAGACAAAGAAACAGCGCGCGCATTAGATCCCATAGATGAGATGAATATTTACAATTAGTATTAGGGTTATAATTATATTCGAGTGCTGATTGCCGTGCTATCGTTTGCTAACGAAGCTTTCCCTCAAGTCTAAATATTTTAAGGCAGTTTGTCGTGTGCGTATCATGGCTACGCACGCTTATATCGCATTCCGTTTCTCTACCACGGGTGCGCTTTAAAACCACGGCGCTGCAGTTTTTGCTTTTCTCTTCTTTCTTCTTCTCCGCCCTTAAACTGGCTCTCTTAACTGTACTACACGCAGAGACAAAGAAACAGCGCGCGAATGCGATCCCATAGATGCGATCAATATATATATACATATATATATATATATATAGAAAACTATCAGTCATAGCTCTCGTAGTATAGCCCTCTGGGCCGTTTCCTTTTTTTTTTCGAAAGTAGTCCTATTAGGGTTATTATAATTACACGAAGGTACTTCGCCCTCATCAGCAGCAGTCCTTGGTATAGTTATTCTGGCGGCTAGCTTCCCACGCTATGCGTGCCGCCATCGCACCTGGTTAAGCTTTTCCTAGACGCTAGAGCTATGCGTTGTCCGCGCAACCTTGAGCGATCGGAAAGCACGTTTCCCCCTCTTGGCCGGCGGAGAAGGGATGCTTCGTTCCGGCCGCGAAGCTCTCCACATCTCTGTAAGGTGCCTTGTGGATGTCTCGCGCTGAAGATGCCCTCTCGGTGAGCGCATATTTCACCCCTCCTCTTTTAAGAGGTTCAATACATACGAGCATTTGTCTAGCAAACCAGATTTTTTTCAAGGGAATTTTCCACGTCTCAGTAATTTCTCTCGTCGTATTCGAGTGCTGATTGCCGTGTTATAGTTTGTTAACGAAGCTTTCCCTCAAGTCTAAATATTTTAAGGCAGTTTTCCTAGCCTCTAAAGCCGCTCGAGTTCGCTCTTCTCCTTGAGCGGCCATTTTTCCTAGAAAGTATGCCTTCCAACTACTCTGCCCTTAAACTGGCTCTCTCAACTACTACACGCAGAGACAAAGAAACAGCGCGCGCATTAGATCCCATAGATGAGATGAATATTTACAATTAGTATTAGGGTTAAAATTATATTCGAGTGCTGATTGCCGTGCTATCGTTTGCTAACGAAGCTTTCCCTCAAGTCTAAATATTTTAAGGCAGTTTGTCGTGTGCGTATCGTGGCTACGCACGCTTATATCGCATTCCGTTTCTCTACCACGGCTGCGCTTTAAAACCACGGCGCTGCAGTTTTTGCTTTTCTTTTCTTTCTTCTTCTCCGCCCTTAAACTGGCTCTCTCAACTACTACACGCAGAGACAAAGAAACAGCGCGCGCATTAGATCCCATAGATGAGATGAATATTTACAATTAGTATTAGGGTTATAATTATATTCGAGTGCTGATTGCCGTGCTATCGTTTGCTAACGAAGCTTTCCCTCAAGTCTAAATATTTTAAGGCAGTTTGTCGTGTGCGTATCATGGCTACGCACGCTTATATCGCATTCCGTTTCTCTACCACGGGTGCGCTTTAAAACCACGGCGCTGCAGTTTTTGCTTTTCTCTTCTTTCTTCTTCTCCGCCCTTAAACTGGCTCTCTTAACTGTACTACACGCAGAGACAAAGAAACAGCGCGCGAATGCGATCCCATAGATGCGATCAATATATATATACATATATATATATATATATAGAAAACTATCAGTCATAGCTCTCGTAGTATAGCCCTCTGGGCCGTTTCCTTTTTTTTTTCGAAAGTAGTCCTATTAGGGTTATTATAATTACACGAAGGTACTTCGCCCTCATCAGCAGCAGTCCTTGGTATAGTTATTCTGGCGGCTAGCTTCCCACGCTATGCGTGCCGCCATCGCACCTGGTTAAGCTTTTCCTAGACGCTAGAGCTATGCGTTGTCCGCGCAACCTTGAGCGATCGGAAAGCACGTTTCCC